>NC_056444.1:82974535-83032035 GCF_018296145.1 Oncorhynchus tshawytscha | reverse complement strand
TACCACAGCAACAGGGGGAGAGGGACTGTCTTCCAGACACTTGGCCTTGGTTACCACAGCAACAGGGGGAGAGGGACTGTCTTCCAGACACTTGGCCTTGGTTACCACAGCAACAGAGGGAGAGGGACTGTCTTCCAGACACTTGGCCTTGGTTACCACAGCAACAGAGGGAGAGGGACTGTCTTCCAGACACTTGGCCTTGGTTACCACAGCAACAGAGGGAGAGGGACTGTCTTCCAGACACTTGGCCTTGGTTACCAGCAGCAACAGAGCAACAGAGGGAGGGACTGTCTTCCAGACACCTTGGCAACAGAGGAAGAGGGACTGTCTTCCAGACACTTGGCCTTGGTTACCACAGCAACAGAGGGAGAGGGACTGTCTTCCAGACACTTGGCCTTGGTCACCACAGCAACAGAGGGAGAGGGACTGTCTTCCAGACACTGGGCCTTGGTTACCATAGCTACCGTCTTAGGCCACTCCCCCTTATCTGAGATATATACTGCAGCCCTCATCCTCCACATACAACACCCGTTCTGCCAGTCACATATGGTTAAAGGTCCCCAAAGCACACACAACTCTGGGTCGCTGGTCGTTTCAGTTCGCTGCAGCTAGCGACTGGAACGGAAAAAAACATTGCGTTATGGTAATGAGCTTGAGGCTATGATTACGCTCCCGGATACGGGATTGCTCGACGCTAGAGGTTAAAGGTCTCCAAGCACACACATCTCTGGGTCGCTGGTCTTTTCAGTTCGCTGCAGCTAGCGACTGGAACGAGCTGCAACAAATACTCAAACTGGACAGTTTTATCTCAATCATTCAAAGACTCAATCATGGACACTCTTACTGACAGTTGTGGCTGTTATGTGTGATGTATTGTTGTCTCTAACTTCTTGCCCTTTGTGCTGTTGTCTGTGCACAATAATGTTTGTACCATGTTTTGTGCTGTTGTCTGTGACCAATTTCTCATGTTTGTACCCTGTTTTCTGCTGCTACCATGTTGTGTTGCTACCATGTAGTTGTCATGTTGTGTTGCTACCATGTAGTTGTCATGTTGTGTTGCTACCATGTTGTGTTGCTACCATGTAGTTGTCATGATGTGTTGCTACCATGTTGTGTTGTCACCATGCTGTGTTGTCCATGTGTTGCTCATGTTGTTGTTATCTTAGCTACTTTATGTATGTTGTGTTGCTACCATGTAGTTGTCATGTTGTGTTGCTACCATGTAGTTGTCATGTTGTGTTGCTACCTTGTGTATGTTGTGTTGCTACCATGTAGTGTTGTCATGTTGTGTTGCTACCATGTAGTTGTCATGTTGTGTTGTCACCATGCTATGTTGTCATGTGTTGTCTGCTCTTTATGTGGTGTTGTCTTATGTAGTCTCTCTTTATGTAGTGTTGTGTAGTCTCTCTTTGTGTGTGTGTGTTGTCTCTCTTTATGTGGTGTTGTCTCTCTTTATGTAGTGTTGTGTGTTGTGTTGTGTAGTCTCTCTTTGTTAGTGTGGTGTTGTAGTCTCTCTTTGTGTAGTGTTGTGTAGTCTCTCTTTAGTGTTGTGTTGTCTCTCTTTATGTGGTGTTGTGTTGTCTCTCTTTATGTCGTGCTGTGTTGTCTCTCTTTATGTGGTGTTGTGTTGTCTCTCTTTATGTAGTGTTGTGTTGTCTCTCTTTATGTAGTGTTGTCTCTCTTTATGTAGTAATTGTCTCTCTTGTCGTGATGTGTGTTTTGTCTTATATACATTTTTTATTCAAAATATATTTCTAATCCAAGCCCCCCGTCCCCACAGGAGAGGCCTTTTGCCTTTTTTCCCGGGTTCCATTTAGAACCCTTTTGCCCAACAGATTCTGGGCCTGGGCCACCAACACCACAGCAGAGGGACTGAGATGGGCTTCTCGTCTTCCCATACCAGAGACGCCCCGTTCCTCTCCAGTGTCCCATGGCTAACTATATCTTCAATTCATCAACCCCTACAGCGAAAGCCATGAGTGACACAACATGCTCAAACACATGTGCAATGTATGCAAGCCAGCACTCACTCCCCCCAAGACACACATGCACCATACACCATGCACATACACCATGCACATGCACCATGCACCATGCACATACACCATACACCATGCACATACACCATGCACATACACCATGCACATACACCATGCACATGCACCATGCACACATGCACATGCACCATACACCATACACCATGCACATACACCATGCACATACACCATACACCATGCACATACACCATGCACATACACCATGCACATACACCATGCACATGCACCATGCACATGCACCATGCACCATGCACATACACCATGCACCATGCACATACACCATGCACATGCACCATACACCATGCACATACACCATGCACATACACCATGCACATACACCATGCACATACACCATGCACATGCACCATGCACATACACCATACACCATACACCATGCACATACACCATGCACATACACCATGCACATACACCATGCACATACACCATACACCATGCACATACACCATGCACATACACTGTGCACATACACCGTGCACATACACCATGCACATACACCATGCACATGCACCATGCACATACACCATGCACATACACCATGCACATACACTGTGCACATACACCGTGCACATACACCGTGCACATACACCATGCACATACACCATGCACATACACCATGCACATGCACCATGCACCATGCACATACACCATGCACATACACCATACACCATGCACATACACCATGCACATACACCATACACATACACCATACACCATGCACATACACCATGCACATACACCATGCACCATGCACATACACCATACACCATACACCATGCACATACACCATGCACATACACCATGCACATACACCATGCACATACACCATGCACCATGCACATACACCATACACCATGCACATACACCATGCACATACACTGTGCACATACACCATGCACATACACCGTGCACATACACCATGCACATACACCATGCACATACACCATGCACATGCACCATGCACCATGCACATACACCATACACCATGCACATACACCATGCACATACACGTGGGCACAACTGGCTACTGGCTAACACCAATACCTATGGACACCTCCTACACATTGACAGATACCTATGGAGATCACCTCCCCCCTATCTCTCTCCCATCAGATCTGACAGACCCCCTTCCATCTCTCTCCCATCAGATCTCCTGACAGACCCCCCCCCCTTCCATCTCTCTCCCATCAGATCTCCTGACAGACCCCCCCCTTCCATCTCTCTCCCATCAGATCTCCTGACAGACCCCCCCCCCTTCCATCTCTCTCCCATCAGATCTCCTGACAGACCCCCTCCCTTCCATCTCTCTCCCATCAGATCTCCTGACAGACCCCCCCCCTTCCATCTCTCTCCCATCAGATCTCCTGACAGACCCCCTTCCATCTCTCTCCCATCAGATCTCCTGACAGACCCCCTTCCATCTCTCTCCCATCAGATCTCCTGACAGACCCCCTCCCTTCCATCTCTCTCCCATCAGATCTCCTGACAGACCCCCCCCTTCCATCTCTCTCCCATCAGATCTCCTGACAGACACCCCCTTCCATCTCTCTCCCATCAGATCTCCTGACAGACACCCCCTTCCATCTCTCTCCCATCAGATCTCCTGACAGACCCCCCCCTCCCTTCCATCTCTCTCCCATCAGATCTCCTGACAGACACCCCCTCCCTTCCATCTGTCTCCCATCAGATCTCCTGACAGACCCCCCTCCCATCCCTTCCATCTGTCTCCCATCAGATCTCCTGACAGACCCCCTCCCTTCCATCTCTCTCCCATCAGATCTCCTGACAGACCCCCCTTCCATCTCTCTCCCATCAGATCTCCTGACAGACACCCCCTTCCATCTCTCTCCCATCAGATCTCCTGACAGACCCCCCTTCCATCTCTCTCCCATCAGATCTCCTGACAGACACCCCCTCCCTTCCATCTCTCTCCCATCAGATCTCCTGACAGACCCCCCCTCCCTTCCATCTCTCTCCGATCAGATCTCCTGACAGACCCCCCCCCCTTCCATCTCTCTCCCATCAGATCTCCTGCTTCCTTCCTCTGATCATGTATTTAAAGGGACGTGGCAGAGTACCAGGCAATGGCAGTCTCAGGATCTCCAGTGTCCTGGGTCAGATAAGACATCACTAATTTCCTTGGCTATTACACACACTCGCCCACATCACAATATCTGCCCGCCACAGGTGGCAGTGACTCAGTGACTCAGAGCTGTGTATGTGTGTGTCATGCTGAGGAGTGACAGGACCGGGCAGACCTGAGGAGGGGAGCTCCTAAAAATGCTGCGTCATCAGGTGGGAGGGAGGTGAAGAGAGACAGTTGGCTATGAAGGGAAAGACAAGACATGCAGAACATACCCTTTTTCATTCTGCCAGACAGTATAGGGAGCACTTGACCGTAAACTCTTAGAAAAAAGGGTTCCAAAAGGGTTCTTCGGCTGTCCCCAGGGGAAGAACCCTTTCGGGTTCCATTTCGAAACCCTCTGTGGAAAGGGTTCTACATCGAACCCAAAACAGTTCTACTTGGAACCAAAAGGGTTCTACCTGGAACCAACAAGGGTTCTCCAATGGGGACAGCCGAAGAACCCTCTTAGGTTCTAGATAGCAACTTTTTTTCTAAGAGTGTAGTTATCCACAGTATTTTATTTATTTTATTTTTATTTAACCTTTATTTAACTAGGCAAGTCAGTTAAGAACAAATTATTATTAACAATGATGGACTACCCAGGCCAAACCCTCCCCTAACCCGGACTACGCTGGAGCCAATTGTGCGCCGCCCTATGGGACTCCCAATCACGTCCGGTTGTGATAAACGCCTGGAATCAAACCAGGGTTTGTAGTGACACCTCTAGCACTGCGATGCAATGCCTTAGACCGCTGCGCCATTCGGGACTGGGCGTACATCCTATTCTCTATGGGCCCGATTCAGACTTAGGAAATGTACGCTTTTCCTATGCTTGTCTTTCCTACGCTCTTCTCAGTAGTCGGTATTCAGATGTACCTTAGGCAGAAGCATAATAGGCCTTGCATGCATGGTTCCCTTGCACACGCTGAATACATTTAATTGAGCCGCAGAAAAGCCTCCCGCTAGCTGGCCAACATGATTTCTCATAGAGTTTTCATTCAATAGGGGTTTTCAGTACATTTATCTAAAGCCATCCCTTTAAATGAGGTGTACCTTTAATTAGAATTTTGTCAACAGACACTAGAGTATGTAGAGAACAGTTCAGAATATCAGGGATCAATGACAGAATGTCATTAATACACACATATTCATCTCCTGTTCAGCACCAACTGGTAGATTAAAAAAAAACTCTGATCTAGTTTATTATTTAGGGTTAGGAAAGTATTTCTGAATAAAACCTTTTTAAAAATGGTTTGGAGAGCCTTTACACACTAAATATATTGGTGAATCAAAAAATACAGTGATTTGATTCATCCTGAAAGTTGCCATACTCAGTTGTTCAATCCATGAAATATTGGAAGGTGAGAAAAGTGTACAATAGGGGTTGAACAGTAGTCCTACAAATCTACCAATCCTCATGAATCATGGGACTGTAATAGGGGTTGAACAGTAGTCCTATAAATCTACCAATCCTCATGAATCATGGGACTGTAATAGGGGTTGAACAGTAGTTCTATAAATCTACCAATCCTCATGAATCATGGGACTGTAATAGGGGTTGAACAGTAGTCCTATAAATCTACCAATCCTCATGAATCATGGGACTGTAATAGGGGTTGAACAGTAGTCCTATAAATCTACCAATCCTCATGAATCATGGGACTGTAATAGGGGTTGAACAGTAGTCCTATAAATCTACCAATCCTCATGAATCATGGGACTGTAATAGGGGTTGAACAGTAGTCCTATAAATCTACCAATCCTCATGAATCATGGGACTGTAATAGGGGTTGAACAGTAGTTCTATAAATCTACCAATCCTCATGAATCATGGGACTGTAATAGGGGTTGAACAGTAGTCCTATAAATCTACCAATCCTCATGAATCATGGGACTGTAATAGGGGTTGAACAGTAGTTCTATAAATCTACCAATCCTCATGAATCATGGGACTGTAATAGGGGTTGAACAGTAGTTCTATAAATCTACCAATCCTCATGAATCATGGGACTGTAATAGGGGTTGAACAGTAGTCCTATAAATCTACCAAACCTCATGAATCATGGGACTGTAATAGGGGTTGAACAGTAGTCCTATAAATCTACCAATCCTCATGAATCATGGGACTGTAATAGGGGTTGAACAGTAGTCCTATAAATCTACCAATCCTCATGAATCATGGGACTGTAATAGGGGTTGAACAGTAGTCCTATAAATCTACCAATCCTCATGAATCATGGGACTGTAATAGGGGTTGAACAGTAGTTCTATAAATCTACCAATCCTCATGAATCATGGGACTGTAATAGGGGTTGAACAGTAGTCCTATAAATCTACCAATCCTCATGAATCATGGGACTGTAATAGGGGTTGAACAGTAGTCCTATAAATCTACCAATCCTCATGAATCATGGGACTGTAATAGGGGTTGAACAGTAGTTCTATAAATCTACCAATCCTCATGAATCATGGGACTGTAATAGGGGTTGAACAGTAGTCCTATAAATCTACCAATCCTCATGAATCATGGGACTGTAATAGGGGTTGAACAGTAGTCCTATAAATCTACCAATCCTCATGAATCATGGGACTGTAATAGGGGTTGAACAGTAGTCCTATAAATCTACCAATCCTCATGAATCATGGGACTGTAATAGGGGTTGAACAGTAGTCCTATAAATCTACCAATCCTCATGAATCATGAGACTGTTATGTGAGGTTGAACAGTATTTCTATAAATCTACCAATCCTCATGAATCATGGGACTGTAATAGGGGTTGAACAGTAGTCCTATAAATCTACCAATCCTCATGAATCATGGGACTGTAATAGGGGTTGAACAGTAGTCCTATAAATCTACCAATCCTCATGAATCATGGGACTGTAATAGGGGTTGAACAGTAGTCCTATAAATCTACCAATCCTCATGAATCATGGGACTGTAATAGGGGTTGAACAGTAGTCCTATAAATCTACCAATCCTCATGAATCATGGGACTGTAATAGGGTTGAACAGTAGTCCTATAAATCTACCAATCCTCATGAAACATGGGACTGTAATAGGGGTTGAACAGTAGTTCTATAAATCTACCAATCCTCATGAATCATGGGACTGTAATAGGGGTTGAACAGTAGTCCTATAAATCTACCAATCCTCATGAATCATGGGACTGTAATAGGGGTTGAACAGTAGTTCTATAAATCTACCAATCCTCATGAATCATGGGACTGTAATAGGGGTTGAACAGTAGTCCTATAAATCTACCAATCCTCATGAATCATGGGACTGTAATAGGGGTTGAACAGTAGTTCTATAAATCTACCAATCCTCATGAATCATGGGACTGTAATAGGGGTTGAACAGTAGTCCTATAAATCTACCAATCCTCATGAATCATGGGACTGTAATAGGGGTTGAACAGTAGTCCTATAAATCTACCAATCCTCATGAATCATGGGACTGTAATAGGGGTTGAACAGTAGTCCTATAAATCTACCAATCCTCATGAATCATGGGACTGTAATAGGGGTTGAACAGTAGTCCTATAAATCTACCAATCCTCATGAATCATGGGACTGTAATAGGGGTTGAACAGTAGTCCTATAAATCTACCAATCCTCATGAATCATGGGACTGTAATAGGGGTTGAACAGTAGTTCTATAAATCTACCAATCCTCATGAATCATGGGACTGTAATAGGGGTTGAACAGTAGTCCTATAAATCTACCAATCCTCATGAATCATGGGACTGTAATAGGGGTTGAACAGTAGTCCTATAAATCTACCAATCCTCATGAATCATGGGACTGTAATAGGGGTTGAACAGTAGTCCTATAAATCTACCAATCCTCATGAATCATGGGACTGTAATAGGGGTTGAACAGTAGTCCTATAAATCTACCAATCCTCATGAATCATGGGACTGTAATAGGGGTTGAACAGTAGTCCTATAAATCTACCAATCCTCATGAATCATGGGACTGTAATAGGGGTTGAACAGTAGTTCCTATAAATCTACCAATCCTCATGAATCATGGGACTGTAATAGGGGTTGAACAGTAGTCCTATAAATCTACCAATCCTCATGAATCATGGGACTGTAATAGGGGTTGAACAGTAGTTCTATAAATCTACCAATCCTCATGAATCATGGGACTGTAATAGGGGTTGAACAGTAGTCCTATAAATCTACCGATCCTCATGAATCATGGGACTGTAATAGGGGTTGAACAGTAGTCCTATAAATCTACCGATCCTCATGAATCATGGGACTGTAATAGGGGTTGAACAGTAGTTCCATAAATCTACCAATCCTCATGAATCATGGGACTGTAATAGGGGTTGAACAGTAGTCCTATAAATCTACCAATCCTCATGAATCATGGGACTGTAATAGGGGTTGAACAGTAGAGTCCTATAAATCTACCAATCCTCATGAAACATGGGACTGTAATAGGGGTTGAACAGTAGTTCTATAAATCTACCAATCCTCATGAATCATGGGACTGTAATAGGGGTTGAACAGTAGTCCTATAAATCTACCAATCCTCATGAATCATGGGACTGTAATAGGGGTTGAACAGTAGTCCTATAAATCTACCAATCCTCATGAATCATGGGACTGTAATAGGGGTTGAACAGTAGTCCTATAAATCTACCAATCCTCATGAATCATGGGACTGTAATAGGGGTTGAACAGTAGTCCTATAAATCTACCAATCCTCATGAATCATGGGACTGTAATAGGGGTTGAACAGTAGTTCTATAAATCTACCAATCCTCATGAATCATGGGACTGTAATAGGGGTTGAACAGTAGTCCTATAAATCTACCAATCCTCATGAATCATGGGACTGTAATAGGGGTTGAACAGTTCCTATAAATCTACCAATCCTCATGAATCATGGGACTGTAATAGGGGTTGAACAGTAGTTCTATAAATCTACCAATCCTCATGAATCATGGGACTGTAATAGGGGTTGAACAGTAGTCCTATAAATCTACCAATCCTCATGAATCATGGGACTGTAATAGGGGTTGAACAGTAGTCCTATAAATCTACCAATCCTCATGAATCATGGGACTGTAATAGGGGTTGAACAGTAGTCCTATAAATCTACCAATCCTCATGAATCATGGGACTGTAATAGGGGTTGAACAGTAGTCCTATAAATCTACCAATCCTCATGAATCATGGGACTGTAATAGGGGTTGAACAGTAGTCCTATAAATCTACCAATCCTCATGAATCATGGGACTGTAATAGGGGTTGAACAGTAGTCCTATAAATCTACCAATCCTCATGAATCATGGGACTGTAATAGGGGTTGAACAGTAGTCCTATAAATCTACCAATCCTCATGAATCATGGGACTGTAATAGGGGTTGAACAGTAGTTCTATAAATCTACCAATCCTCATGAATCATGGGACTGTAATAGGGGTTGAACAGTAGTCCTATAAATCTACCAATCCTCATGAATCATGGGACTGTAATAGGGGTTGAACAGTAGTCCTATAAATCTACCAATCCTCATGAATCATGGGACTGTAATAGGGGTTGAACAGTAGTCCTATAAATCTACCAATCCTCATGAATCATGGGACTGTAATAGGGGTTGAACAGTAGTCCTATAAATCTACCAATCCTCATGAATCATGGGACTGTAATAGGGGTTGAACAGTAGTCCTATAAATCTACCAATCCTCATGAATCATGGGACTGTAATAGGGGTTGAACAGTAGTTCTATAAATCTACCAATCCTCATGAATCATGGGACTGTAATAGGGGTTGAACAGTAGTCCTATAAATCTACCAATCCTCATGAATCATGGGACTGTAATAGGGGTTGAACAGTAGTTCTATAAATCTACCAATCCTCATGAATCATGGGACTGTAATAGGGGTTGAACAGTAGTCCTATAAATCTACCAATCCTCATGAATCATGGGACTGTAATAGGGGTTGAACAGTAGTCCTATAAATCTACCAATCCTCATGAATCATGGGACTGTAATAGGGGTTGAACAGTAGTCCTATAAATCTACCAATCCTCATGAATCATGGGACTGTAATAGGGGTTGAACAGTAGTCCTATAAATCTACCAATCCTCATGAATCATGGGACTGTAATAGGGGTTGAACAGTAGTCCTATAAATCTACCAATCCTCATGAATCATGGGACTGTAATAGGGGTTGAACAGTAGTCCTATAAATCTACCAATCCTCATGAATCATGGGACTGTAATAGGGGTTGAACAGTAGTCCTATAAATCTACCAATCCTCATGAATCATGGGACTGTAATAGGGGTTGAACAGTAGTCCTATAAATCTACCAATCCTCATGAATCATGGGACTGTAATAGGGGTTGAACAGTAGTCCTATAAATCTACCAATCCTCATGAATCATGGGACTGTAATAGGGGTTGAACAGTAGTCCTATAAATCTACCAATCCTCATGAATCATGGGACTGTAATAGGGGTTGAACAGTAGTTCTATAAATCTACCAATCCTCATGAATCATGGGACTGTAATAGGGGTTGAACAGTAGTCCTATAAATCTACCAATCCTCATGAATCATGGGACTGTAATAGGGGTTGAACAGTAGTCCTATAAATCTACCAATCCTCATGAATCATGGGACTGTAATAGGGGTTGAACAGTAGTCCTATAAATCTACCAATCCTCATGAATCATGGGACTGTAATAGGGGTTGAACAGTAGTTCTATAAATCTACCAATCCTCATGAATCATGGGACTGTAATAGGGGTTGAACAGTAGTCCTATAAATCTACCAATCCTCATGAATCATGGGACTGTAATAGGGGTTGAACAGTAGTTCTATAAATCTACCAATCCTCATGAATCATGGGACTGTAATAGGGGTTGAACAGTAGTCCTATAAATCTACCAATCCTCATGAATCATGGGACTGTAATAGGGGTTGAACAGTAGTCCTATAAATCTACCAATCCTCATGAATCATGGGACTGTAATAGGGGTTGAACAGTAGTTCCTATAAATCTACCAATCCTCATGAATCATGGGACTGTAATAGGGGTTGAACAGTAGTCCTATAAATCTACCAATCCTCATGAATCATGGGACTGTAATAGGGGTTGAACAGTAGTTCTATAAATCTACCAATCCTCATGAATCATGGGACTGTAATAGGGGTTGAACAGTAGTCCTATAAATCTACCAATCCTCATGAATCATGGGACTGTAATAGGGGTTGAACAGTAGTCCTATAAATCTACCAATCCTCATGAATCATGGGACTGTAATAGGGGTTGAACAGTAGTCCTATAAATCTACCAATCCTCATGAATCATGGGACTGTAATAGGGGTTGAACAGTAGTCCTATAAATCTACCAATCCTCATGAATCATGGGACTGTAATAGGGGTTGAACAGTAGTTCTATAAATCTACCAATCCTCATGAATCATGGGACTGTAATAGGGGTTGAACAGTAGTCCTATAAATCTACCAATCCTCATGAATCATGGGACTGTAATAGGGGTTGAACAGTAGTCTATAAATCTACCAATCCTCATGAATCATGGGACTGTAATAGGGGTTGAACAGTAGTCCTATAAATCTACCAATCCTCATGAATCATGGGACTGTAATAGGGGTTGAACAGTAGTCCTATAAATCTACCAATCCTCATGAATCATGGGACTGTAATAGGGGTTGAACAGTAGTATAAATCTACCAATCCTCATGAATCATGGGACTGTAATAGGGGTTGAACAGTAGTCCTATAAATCTACCAATCCTCATGAATCATGGGACTGTAATAGGGGTTGAACAGTAGTCCTATAAATCTACCAATCCTCATGAATCATGGGACTGTAATAGGGGTTGAACAGTAGTCCTATAAATCTACCAATCCTCATGAATCATGGGACTGTAATAGGGGTTGAACAGTAGTCCTATAAATCTACCAATCCTCATGAATCATGGGACTGTAATAGGGGTTGAACAGTAGTCCTATAAATCTACCAATCCTCATGAATCATGGGACTGTAATAGGGGTTGAACAGTAGTCCTATAAATCTACCAATCCTCATGAATCATGGGACTGTAATAGGGGTTGAACAGTAGTCCTATAAATCTACCAATCCTCATGAATCATGGGACTGTAATAGGGGTTGAACAGTAGTCCTATAAATCTACCAATCCTCATGAATCATGGGACTGTAATAGGGGTTGAACAGTAGTCCTATAAATCTACCAATCCTCATGAATCATGGGACTGTAATAGGGGTTGAACAGTAGTCCTATAAATCTACCAATCCTCATGAATCATGGGACTGTAATAGGGGTTGAACAGTAGTCCTATAAATCTACCAATCCTCATGAATCATGGGACTGTAATAGGGGTTGAACAGTAGTTCCTATAAATCTACCAATCCTCATGAATCATGGGACTGTAATAGGGGTTGAACAGTAGTCCTATAAATCTACCAATCCTCATGAATCATGGGACTGTAATAGGGGTTGAACAGTAGTCCTATAAATCTACCAATCCTCATGAATCATGGGACTGTAATAGGGGTTGAACAGTAGTTCTATAAATCTACCAATCCTCATGAATCATGGGACTGTAATAGGGGTTGAACAGTAGTCCTATAAATCTACCAATCCTCATGAATCATGGGACTGTAATAGGGGTTGAACAGTAGTCCTATAAATCTACCAATCCTCATGAATCATGGGACTGTAATAGGGGTTGAACAGTAGTCCTATAAATCTACCAATCCTCATGAATCATGGGACTGTAATAGGGGTTGAACAGTAGTCCTATAAATCTACCAATCCTCATGAATCATGGGACTGTAATAGGGGTTGAACAGTAGTCCTATAAATCTACCAATCCTCATGAATCATGGGACTGTAATAGGGGTTGAACAGTAGTCCTATAAATCTACCAATCCTCATGAATCATGGGACTGTAATAGGGGTTGAACAGTAGTCCTATAAATCTACCAATCCTCATGAATCATGGGACTGTAATAGGGGTTGAACAGTAGTCCTATAAATCTACCAATCCTCATGAATCATGGGACTGTAATAGGGGTTGAACAGTAGTCCTATAAATCTACCAATCCTCATGAATCATGGGACTGTAATAGGGGTTGAACAGTAGTCCTATAAATCTACCAATCCTCATGAATCATGGGACTGTAATAGGGGTTGAACAGTAGTCCTATAAATCTACCAATCCTCATGAATCATGGGACTGTAATAGGGGTTGAACAGTAGTCCTATAAATCTACCAATCCTCATGAATCATGGGACTGTAATAGGGGTTGAACAGTAGTCCTATAAATCTACCAATCCTCATGAATCATGGGACTGTAATAGGGGTTGAACAGTAGTCCTATAAATCTACCAATCCTCATGAATCATGGGACTGTAATAGGGGTTGAACAGTAGTCCTATAAATCTACCAATCCTCATGAATCATGGGACTGTAATAGGGGTTGAACAGTAGTCCTATAAATCTACCAATCCTCATGAATCATGGGACTGTAATAGGGGTTGAACAGTAGTCCTATAAATCTACCAATCCTCATGAATCATGGGACTGTAATAGGGGTTGAACAGTAGTCCTATAAATCTACCAATCCTCATGAATCATGGGACTGTAATAGGGGTTGAACAGTAGTCCTATAAATCTACCAATCCTCATGAATCATGGGACTGTAATAGGGGTTGAACAGTAGTCCTATAAATCTACCAATCCTCATGAATCATGGGACTGTAATAGGGGTTGAACAGTAGTCCTATAAATCTACCAATCCTCATGAATCATGGGACTGTAATAGGGGTTGAACAGTAGTCCTATAAATCTACCAATCCTCATGAATCATGGGACTGTAATAGGACTGTCCTATAAATCTACCAATCCTCATGAATCATGGGACTGTAATAGGGGTTGAACAGTAGTCCTATAAATCTACCAATCCTCATGAATCATGGGACTGTAATAGGGGTTGAACAGTAGTCCTATAAATCTACCAATCCTCATGAATCATGGGACTGTAATAGGGGTTGAACAGTAGTCCTATAAATCTACCAATCCTCATGAATCATGGGACTGTAATAGGGGTCCTATAAATCTACCAATCCTCATGAATTGAACAGTAGTCCTATAAATCTACCAATCCTCATGAATCATGGGACTGTAATAGGGGTTGAACAGTAGTTCTATAAATCTACCAATCCTCATGAATCATGGGACTGTAATAGGGGTTGAACAGTAGTCCTATAAATCTACCAATCCTCATGAATCATGGGACTGTAATAGGGGTTGAACAGTAGTTCTATAAATCTACCAATCCTCATGAATCATGGGACTGTAATAGGGGTTGAACAGTAGTCCTATAAATCTACCAATCCTCATGAATCATGGGACTGTAATAGGGGTTGAACAGTAGTCCTATAAATCTACCAATCCTCATGAATCATGGGACTGTAATAGGGGTTGAACAGTAGTCCTATAAATCTACCAATCCTCATGAATCATGGGACTGTAATAGGGGTTGAACAGTAGTCCTATAAATCTACCAATCCTCATGAATCATGGGACTGTAATAGGGGTTGAACAGTAGTCCTATAAATCTACCAATCCTCATGAATCATGGGACTGTAATAGGGGTTGAACAGTAGTCCTATAAATCTACCAATCCTCATGAATCATGGGACTGTAATAGGGGTTGAACAGTAGTTCTATAAATCTACCAATCCTCATGAATCATGGGACTGTAATAGGGGTTGAACAGTAGTCCTATAAATCTACCAATCCTCATGAATCATGGGACTGTAATAGGGGTTGAACAGTAGTTCTATAAATCTACCAATCCTCATGAATCATGGGACTGTAATAGGGGTTGAACAGTAGTCCTATAAATCTACCAATCCTCATGAATCATGGGACTGTAATAGGGGTTGAACAGTAGTCCTATAAATCTACCAATCCTCATGAATCATGGGACTGTAATAGGGGTTGAACAGTAGTCCTATAAATCTACCAATCCTCATGAATCATGGGACTGTAATAGGGGTTGAACAGTAGTCCTATAAATCTACCAATCCTCATGAATCATGGGACTGTAATAGGGGTTGAACAGTAGTCCTATAAATCTACCAATCCTCATGAATCATGGGACTGTAATAGGGGTTGAACAGTAGTCCTATAAATCTACCAATCCTCATGAATCATGGGACTGTAATAGGGGTTGAACAGTAGTCCTATAAATCTACCAATCCTCATGAATCATGGGACTGTAATAGGGGTTGAACAGTAGTCCTATAAATCTACCAATCCTCATGAATCATGGGACTGTAATAGGGGTTGAACAGTAGTCCTATAAATCTACCAATCCTCATGAATCATGGGACTGTAATAGGGGTTGAACAGTAGTCCTATAAATCTACCAATCCTCATGAATCATGGGACTGTAATAGGGGTTGAACAGTAGTCCTATAAATCTACCAATCCTCATGAATCATGGGACTGTAATAGGGGTTGAACAGTAGTCCTATAAATCTACCAATCCTCATGAATCATGGGACTGTAATAGGGGTTGAACAGTAGTCCTATAAATCTACCAATCCTCATGAATCATGGGACTGTAATAGGGGTTGAACAGTAGTCCTATAAATCTACCAATCCTCATGAATCATGGGACTGTAATAGGGGTTGAACAGTAGTCCTATAAATCTACCAATCCTCATGAATCATGGGACTGTAATAGGGGTTGAACAGTAGTCCTATAAATCTACCAATCCTCATGAATCATGGGACTGTAATAGGGGTTGAACAGTAGTCCTATAAATCTACCAATCCTCATGAATCATGGGACTGTAATAGGGGTTGAACAGTAGTTCTATAAATCTACCAATCCTCATGAATCATGGGACTGTAATAGGGGTTGAACAGTAGTCCTATAAATCTACCAATCCTCATGAATCATGGGACTGTAATAGGGGTTGAACAGTAGTTCTATAAATCTACCAATCCTCATGAATCATGGGACTGTAATAGGGGTTGAACAGTAGTCCTATAAATCTACCAATCCTCATGAATCATGGGACTGTAATAGGGGTTGAACAGTAGTCCTATAAATCTACCAATCCTCATGAATCATGGGACTGTAATAGGGGTTGAACAGTAGTTCTATAAATCTACCAATCCTCATGAATCATGGGACTGTAATAGGGGTTGAACAGTAGTCCTATAAATCTACCAATCCTCATGAATCATGGGACTGTAATAGGGGTTGAACAGTAGTCCTATAAATCTACCAATCCTCATGAATCATGGGACTGTAATAGGGGTTGAACAGTAGTCCTATAAATCTACCAATCCTCATGAATCATGGGACTGTAATAGGGGTTGAACAGTAGTCCTATAAATCTACCAATCCTCATGAATCATGGGACTGTAATAGGGGTTGAACAGTAGTCCTATAAATCTACCAATCCTCATGAATCATGGGACTGTAATAGGGGTTGAACAGTAGTCCTATAAATCTACCAATCCTCATGAATCATGGGACTGTAATAGGGGTTGAACAGTAGTCCTATAAATCTACCAATCCTCATGAATCATGGGACTGTAATAGGGGTTGAACAGTAGTCCTATAAATCTACCAATCCTCATGAATCATGAGACTGTAATGGGAGGTTGAACAGTATTTCTATAAATCTACCAATCCTCATGAATCATGGGACTGTAATAGGGGTTGAACAGTAGTCCTATAAATCTACCAATCCTCATGAATCATGGGACTGTAATAGGGGTTGAACAGTAGTCCTATAAATCTACCAATCCTCATGAATCATGGGACTGTAATAGGGGTTGAACAGTAGTCCTATAAATCTACCAATCCTCATGAATCATGGGACTGTAATAGGGGTTGAACAGTAGTTCTATAAATCTACCAATCCTCATGAATCATGGGACTGTAATAGGGGTTGAACAGTAGTCCTATAAATCTACCAATCCTCATGAATCATGGGACTGTAATAGGGGTTGAACAGTAGTCCTATAAATCTACCAATCCTCATGAATCATGGGACTGTAATAGGGGTTGAACAGTAGTCCTATAAATCTACCAATCCTCATGAATCATGGGACTGTAATAGGGGTTGAACAGTAGTCCTATAAATCTACCAATCCTCATGAATCATGGGACTGTAATAGGGGTTGAACAGTAGTCCTATAAATCTACCAATCCTCATGAATCATGGGACTGTAATAGGGGTTGAACAGTAGTCCTATAAATCTACCAATCCTCATGAATCATGGGACTGTAATAGGGGTTGAACAGTAGTCCTATAAATCTACCAATCCTCATGAATCATGGGACTGTAATAGGGGTTGAACAGTAGTCCTATAAATCTACCAATCCTCATGAATCATGAGACTGTAATAGGGGTTGAACAGTAGTTCTATAAATCTACCAATCCTCATGAATCATGGGACTGTAATAGGGGTTGAACAGTAGTCCTATAAATCTACCAATCCTCATGAATCATGGGACTGTAATAGGGGTTGAACAGTAGTCCTATAAATCTACCAATCCTCATGAATCATGGGACTGTAATAGGGGTTGAACAGTAGTCCTATAAATCTACCAATCCTCATGAATCATGGGACTGTAATAGGGGTTGAACAGTAGTCCTATAAATCTACCAATCCTCATGAATCATGGGACTGTAATAGGGGTTGAACAGTAGTCCTATAAATCTACCAATCCTCATGAATCATGGGACTGTAATAGGGGTTGAACAGTAGTTCTATAAATCTACCAATCCTCATGAATCATGGGACTGTAATAGGGGTTGAACAGTAGTCCTATAAATCTACCAATCCTCATGAATCATGGGACTGTAATAGGGGTTGAACAGTAGTCCTATAAATCTACCAATCCTCATGAATCATGGGACTGTAATAGGGGTTGAACAGTAGTCCTATAAATCTACCAATCCTCATGAATCATGGGACTGTAATAGGGGTTGAACAGTAGTCCTATAAATCTACCAATCCTCATGAATCATGGGACTGTAATAGGGGTTGAACAGTAGTCCTATAAATCTACCAATCCTCATGAATCATGGGACTGTAATAGGGGTTGAACAGTAGTCCTATAAATCTACCAATCCTCATGAATCATGGGACTGTAATAGGGGTTGAACAGTAGTCCTATAAATCTACCAATCCTCATGAATCATGGGACTGTAATAGGGGTTGAACAGTAGTCCTATAAATCTACCAATCCTCATGAATCATGGGACTGTAATAGGGGTTGAACAGTAGTCCTATAAATCTACCAATCCTCATGAATCATGGGACTGTAATGGGAGGTTGAACAGTAGTTCTATAAATCTACCAATCCTCATGAATCATGGGACTGTAATAGGGGTTGAACAGTAGTCCTATAAATCTACCAATCCTCATGAATCATGGGACTGTAATAGGGGTTGAACAGTAGTCCTATAAATCTACCAATCCTCATGAATCATGGGACTGTAATAGGGGTTGAACAGTAGTCCTATAAATCTACCAATCCTCATGAATCATGGGACTGTAATAGGGGTTGAACAGTAGTCCTATAAATCTACCAATCCTCATGAATCATGGGACTGTAATAGGGGTTGAACAGTAGTCCTATAAATCTACCAATCCTCATGAATCATGGGACTGTAATAGGGGTTGAACAGTAGTCCTATAAATCTACCAATCCTCATGAATCATGGGACTGTAATAGGGGTTGAACAGTAGTCCTATAAATCTACCAATCCTCATGAATCATGGGACTGTAATAGGGGTTGAACAGTAGTTCTATAAATCTACCAATCCTCATGAATCATGGGACTGTAATAGGGGTTGAACAGTAGTCCTATAAATCTACCAATCCTCATGAATCATGGGACTGTAATAGGGGTTGAACAGTAGTCCTATAAATCTACCAATCCTCATGAATCATGGGACTGTAATAGGGGTTGAACAGTAGTCCTATAAATCTACCAATCCTCATGAATCATGGGACTGTAATAGGGGTTGAACAGTAGTTCTATAAATCTACCAATCCTCATGAATCATGGGACTGTAATAGGGGTTGAACAGTAGTCCTATAAATCTACCAATCCTCATGAATCATGGGACTGTAATAGGGGTTGAACAGTAGTTCTATAAATCTACCAATCCTCATGAATCATGGGACTGTAATAGGGGTTGAACAGTAGTCCTATAAATCTACCAATCCTCATGAATCATGGGACTGTAATAGGGGTTGAACAGTAGTCCTATAAATCTACCAATCCTCATGAATCATGGGACTGTAATAGGGGTTGAACAGTAGTCCTATAAATCTACCAATCCTCATGAATCATGGGACTGTAATAGGGGTTGAACAGTAGTCCTATAAATCTACCAATCCTCATGAATCATGGGACTGTAATAGGGGTTGAACAGTAGTCCTATAAATCTACCAATCCTCATGAATCATGGGACTGTAATAGGGGTTGAACAGTAGTCCTATAAATCTACCAATCCTCATGAATCATGGGACTGTAATAGGGGTTGAACAGTAGTCCTATAAATCTACCAATCCTCATGAATCATGGGACTGTAATAGGGGTTGAACAGTAGTCCTATAAATCTACCAATCCTCATGAATCATGGGACTGTAATAGGGGTTGAACAGTAGTCCTATAAATCTACCAATCCTCATGAATCATGGGACTGTAATAGGGGTTGAACAGTAGTCCTATAAATCTACCAATCCTCATGAATCATGGGACTGTAATAGGGGTTGAACAGTAGTCCTATAAATCTACCAATCCTCATGAATCATGGGACTGTAATAGGGGTTGAACAGTAGTCCTATAAATCTACCAATCCTCATGAATCATGGGACTGTAATAGGGGTTGAACAGTAGTCCTATAAATCTACCAATCCTCATGAATCATGGGACTGTAATAGGGGTTGAACAGTAGTCCTATAAATCTACCAATCCTCATGAATCATGGGACTGTAATAGGGGGACTGAACAGTAGTCCTATAAATCTACCAATCCTCATGAATCATGGGACTGTAATAGGGGTTGAACAGTAGTCCTATAAATCTACCAATCCTCATGAATCATGGGACTGTAATAGGGGTTGAACAGTAGTCCTATAAATCTACCAATCCTCATGAATCATGGGACTGTAATAGGGGTTGAACAGTAGTCCTATAAATCTACCAATCCTCATGAATCATGGGACTGTAATAGGGGTTGAACAGTAGTTCTATAAATCTACCAATCCTCATGAATCATGGGACTGTAATAGGGGGGTGAACAGTAGTCCTATAAATCTACCAATCCTCATGAATCATGGGACTGTAATAGGGGTTGAACAGTAGTTCTATAAATCTACCAATCCTCATGAATCATGGGACTGTAATAGGGGTTGAACAGTAGTCCTATAAATCTACCAATCCTCATGAATCATGGGACTGTAATAGGGGTTGAACAGTAGTCCTATAAATCTACCAATCCTCATGAATCATGGGACTGTAATAGGGGTTGAACAGTAGTCCTATAAATCTACCAATCCTCATGAATCATGGGACTGTAATAGGGGTTGAACAGTAGTTCTATAAATCTACCAATCCTCATGAATCATGGGACTGTAATAGGGGTTGAACAGTAGTCCTATAAATCTACCAATCCTCATGAATCATGGGACTGTAATAGGGGTTGAACAGTAGTTCTATAAATCTACCAATCCTCATGAATCATGGGACTGTAATAGGGGTTGAACAGTAGTCCTATAAATCTACCAATCCTCATGAATCATGGGACTGTAATAGGGGTTGAACAGTAGTTCTATAAATCTACCAATCCTCATGAATCATGGGACTGTAATAGGGGTTGAACAGTAGTCCTATAAATCTACCAATCCTCATGAATCATGGGACTGTAATAGGGGTTGAACAGTAGTCCTATAAATCTACCAATCCTCATGAATCATGGGACTGTAATAGGGGTTGAACAGTAGTTCTATAAATCTACCAATCCTCATGAATCATGGGACTGTAATAGGGGTTGAACAGTAGTCCTATAAATCTACCAATCCTCATGAATCATGGGACTGTAATAGGGGTTGAACAGTAGTCCTATAAATCTACCAATCCTCATGAATCATGGGACTGTAATAGGGGTTGAACAGTAGTCCTATAAATCTACCAATCCTCATGAATCATGGGACTGTAATAGGGGTTGAACAGTAGTCCTATAAATCTACCAATCCTCATGAATCATGGGACTGTAATAGGGGTTGAACAGTAGTCCTATAAATCTACCAATCCTCATGAATCATGGGACTGTAATAGGGGTTGAACAGTAGTCCTATAAATCTACCAATCCTCATGAATCATGGGACTGTAATAGGGGTTGAACAGTAGTCCTATAAATCTACCAATCCTCATGAATCATGAGACTGTAATAGGGGTTGAACAGTAGTTCTATAAATCTACCAATCCTCATGAATCATGGGACTGTAATAGGGGTTGAACAGTAGTCCTATAAATCTACCAATCCTCATGAATCATGGGACTGTAATAGGGGTTGAACAGTAGTCCTATAAATCTACCAATCCTCATGAATCATGGGACTGTAATAGGGGTTGAACAGTAGTCCTATAAATCTACCAATCCTCATGAATCATGGGACTGTAATATGAATCATGGGACTGTTGAACAGTAGTTCTATAAATCTACCAATCCTCATGAATCATGGGACTGTAATAGGGGTTGAACAGTAGTCCTATAAATCTACCAATCCTCATGAATCATGGGACTGTAATAGGGGTGTAATAGGGGTTGAACAGTAGTCCTATAAATCTACCAATCCTCATGAATCATGGGACTGTAATAGGGGTTGAACAGTAGTCCTATAAATCTACCAATCCTCATGAATCATGGGACTGTAATAGGGGTTGAACAGTAGTCCTATAAATCTACCAATCCTCATGAATCATGGGACTGTAATAGGGGTTGAACAGTAGTCCTATAAATCTACCAATCCTCATGAATCATGGGACTGTAATAGGGGTTGAACAGTAGTCCTATAAATCTACCAATCCTCATGAATCATGGGACTGTAATAGGGGTTGAACAGTAGTCCTATAAATCTACCAATCCTCATGAATCATGGGACTGTAATAGACTGTAAATCCTCATGAATCATGGGACTGTAATGAACAGTAGTCCTATAAATCTACCAATCCTCATGAATCATGGGACTGTAATAGGGGTTGAACAGTAGTCCTATAAATCTACCAATCCTCATGAATCATGGGACTGTAATAGGGGTTGAACAGTAGTCCTATAAATCTACCAATCCTCATGAATCATGGGACTGTAATAGGGGTTGAACAGTAGTCCTATAAATCTACCAATCCTCATGAATCATGGGGGTTGAACTAGTATAAATCTACCAATCCTCATGAATCATGGGACTGTAATAGGGGTTGAACAGTAGTCCTATAAATCTACCAATCCTCATGAATCATGGGACTGTAATAGGGGTTGAACAGTAGTTCTATAAATCTACCAATCCTCATGAATCATGGGACTGTAATAGGGGTTGAACAGTAGTCCTATAAATCTACCAATCCTCATGAATCATGGGACTGTAATAGGGGTTGAACAGTAGTCCTATAAATCTACCAATCCTCATGAATCATGGGACTGTAATAGGGGTTGAACAGTAGTCCTATAAATCTACCAATCCTCATGAATCATGGGACTGTAATAGGGGTTGAACAGTAGTTCTATAAATCTACCAATCCTCATGAATCATGGGACTGTAATAGGGGTTGAACAGTAGTCCTATAAATCTACCAATCCTCATGAATCATGGGACTGTAATAGGGGTTGAACAGTAGTTCTATAAATCTACCAATCCTCATGAATCATGGGACTGTAATAGGGGTTGAACAGTAGTCCTATAAATCTACCAATCCTCATGAATCATGGGACTGTAATAGGGGTTGAACAGTAGTTCTATAAATCTACCAATCCTCATGAATCATGGGACTGTAATAGGGGTTGAACAGTAGTCCTATAAATCTACCAATCCTCATGAATCATGGGACTGTAATAGGGGTTGAACAGTAGTCCTATAAATCTACCAATCCTCATGAATCATGGGACTGTAATAGGGGTTGAACAGTAGTTCTATAAATCTACCAATCCTCATGAATCATGGGACTGTAATAGGGGTTGAACAGTAGTCCTATAAATCTACCAATCCTCATGAATCATGGGACTGTAATAGGGGTTGAACAGTAGTTCTATAAATCTACCAATCCTCATGAATCATGGGACTGTAATAGGGGTTGAACAGTAGTCCTATAAATCTACCAATCCTCATGAATCATGGGACTGTAATAGGGGTTGAACAGTAGTTCTATAAATCTACCAATCCTCATGAATCATGGGACTGTAATAGGGGTTGAACAGTAGTCCTATAAATCTACCAATCCTCATGAATCATGGGACTGTAATAGGGGTTGAACAGTAGTCCTATAAATCTACCAATCCTCATGAATCATGGGACTGTAATAGGGGTTGAACAGTAGTCCTATAAATCTACCAATCCTCATGAATCATGGGACTGTAATAGGGGTTGAACAGTAGTTCTATAAATCTACCAATCCTCATGAATCATGGGACTGTAATAGGGGTTGAACAGTAGTCCTATAAATCTACCAATCCTCATGAATCATGGGACTGTAATAGGGGTTGAACAGTAGTTCTATAAATCTACCAATCCTCATGAATCATGGGACTGTAATAGGGGTTGAACAGTAGTCCTATAAATCTACCAATCCTCATGAATCATGGGACTGTAATAGGGGTTGAACAGTAGAGTCCTATAAATCTACCAATCCTCATGAAACATGGGACTGTAATAGGGGTTGAACAGTAGTTCTATAAATCTACCAATCCTCATGAATCATGGGACTGTAATAGGGGTTGAACAGTAGTTCTATAAATCTACCAATCCTCATGAATCATGGGACTGTAATAGGGTTTGAACAGTAGTCCTATAAATCTACCAATCCTCATGAATCATGGGACTGTAATAGGGGTTGAACAGTAGTCCTATAAATCTACCAATCCTCATGAATCATGGGACTGTAATAGGGGTTGAACAGTAGTCCTATAAATCTACCAATCCTCATGAATCATGGGACTGTAATAGGGGTTGAACAGTAGTCCTATAAATCTACCAATCCTCATGAATCATGGGACTGTAATAGGGGTTGAACAGTAGTCCTATAAATCTACTAATCCTCATGAATCATGGGACTGTAATAGGGGTTGAACAGTAGTCCTATAAATCTACCAATCCTCATGAATCATGGGACTGTAATAGGGGTTGAACAGTAGTTCTATAAATCTACCAATCCTCATGAATCATGGGACTGTAATAGGGGTTGAACAGTAGTCCTATAAATCTACCAATCCTCATGAATCATGGGACTGTAATAGGGGTTGAACAGTAGTCCTATAAATCTACCAATCCTCAGGAATCATGGGACTGTAATAGGGGTTGAACAGAAGTCCTATAAATCTACCAATCCTCATGAATCATGGGACTGTAATGACAACGGTCCTGTCGTTGTGCACCAGGCTCCAGGTTTAAACTGCTACATATGATCTGTGTTCCATAATGATTCCTATAGGTTAAATGTCCTAAATTATTGCAGAACTTGTAATACGTTAGCCTCATATGACCCACTATAGCTAGCGATCCTCAGGAACAACCACACCAACAGGACAGAGGGAATAAAGGTAAACTAACGATGTAATGGAATGATACAAAATGTAAGGAAACTAACACTAAAGTGACAGTTATAAATGTGAGGAAACTAACACTAAAGTGACATTTATAAATGTGAGGAAACTAACACTAAAGTGACAGTTATAAATGTGAGGAAACTAACACTAAAGTGACAGTTATAAATGTAAGGAAACACTAAAGTGACAGTTATGAATATGAGGAACACTAAAGTGACATAAATGTAAAGTGACAGTTATAAATGTAAGGAAACTAACACTAAAGTGACAGTTATAAATGTGAGGAAACTAACACTAAAGTGACAGTTATAAATGTGAGGAAACTAACACTAAAGTGACAGTTATAAATGTGAGGAAACTAACATTAAAGTGACAGTTATAAATGTGAGGAAACACTAAAGTGACAGTTATAAATGTGAGGAAACACTAAAGTGACAGTTATAAATGTGAGGAAAACACTAATCTGACAGTTATGAATATGAGGAAACTAACACTAAAGTGACAGTTATAAATGTGAGGAAACTAACACTAAAGTGACAGTTATAAATGTGAGGAAACTAACACTAAAGTGACAGTTATAAATGTAAGGAAACACTAAAGTGACAGTTATAAATGTGAGGAAACTAACACTAAAGTGACAGTTATAAATGTGAGGAAACTAACACTAAAGTGACAGTTATAAATGTGAGGAAACTAACACTAAAGTGACAGTTATAAATGTGAGGAAACACTAAAGTGACAGTTATAAATGTGAGGAAACTAACACTAAAGTGACAGTTATAAATATGAGGAAACTAAAGTGACAGTTATAAATGTGAGGAAACTAACACTAAAGTGACAGTTATAAATGTGAGGAAACTAACACTAAAGTGACAGTTATAAATGTGAGGAAACTAACACTAATCTGACAGTTATAAATGTAAGGAAACTAACACTAAAGTGACAGTTATAAATGTGAGGAAACTAACACTAAAGTGACAGTTATAAATGTGAGGAAACTAACACTAAAGTGACAGTTATAAATGTGAGGAAACTAACACTAAAGTGACAGTTATAAATGTGAGGAAACTAACACTAAAGTGACAGTTATAAATGTGAGGAAACTAACACTAAAGTGACAGTTATAAATGTGAGGAAACTAACATTAAAGTGACAGTTATAAATGTGAGGAAACTAACACTAAAGTGACAGTTATAAATGTAAGGAAACTAACACTAAAGTGACAGTTATAAATGTGAGGAAACTAACACTAAAGTGACAGTTATAATGTGAGGAAACTAACACTAAAGTGATAAATGTTATAAATGTTATAAATGAGGAAACTAACACTAAAGTGACAGTTATAAATGTGAGGAAACTAACACTAAAGTGACAGTTATAAATGTACAAACTTAAAGTGACAGTTATAAATGTGAGGAAACTAACATTAAAGTGACAGTTATTAATGTGAGGAAACTAACACTAAAGTGACAGTTATTAATGTGAGGAAACTAACACTAAAGTGACAGTTATAAATGTAAGGAAACTAACACTAAAGTGACAGTTATAAATGTGAGGAAACTCTAAAGTGACAGTTATAAATGTGAGGAAACATTAAAGTGACAGTTATAAATGTAAGGAAACTAAAACTAAAGTGACAGTTATAAATGTGAGGAAACACTAAAGTGACAGTTATAAATGTAAGGAAACTAACACTAATGTGACAGGTATAAATGTGAGGAAACTAACACTAAAGTGACAGTTATAAATGTGAGGAAAGTAACACTAAAGTGACAGTTATAAATGTGAGGAAACACTAAAGTGACAGTTATAAATGTAAGGAAACTAACACTAAAGTGACAGTTATAAATGTGAGGAAACTAACACTAAAGTGACAGTTATAAATGCAAGGAAACTAACACTAAAGTGACAGTTATAAATGTGAGGAAACTAACACTAAAGTGACAGTTATACATGTAAGGAAACAACACTAAAGTGAAAAATGTGAAAACTAAAGTGACAGTTATAAATGTAAGACAGAAACTAACACTAAAGAAACACTAAAGTGACAGTTATAAATGTGAGGAAAACACTAAAGTGACAGTATAAATGTGAGGAAACACTAACACTAACACTGACAGTTATAAATGTGAGGAAACTAACACTAAAGTGACAGTTATAAATGTGAGGAAACTAACACTAAAGTGACAGTTATAAATGTGAGGAAACTAACACTAAAGTGACAGTTATAAATGTAGGAAACTAACACTAAAGTGACAGTTATAAATGTGAGGAAACTAACACTAAAGTGACAGTTATAAATGTGAGGAAACTAACACTAAAGTGACAGTTATAAATGTGAGGAAACTAACACTAAAGTGACAACTTATAAATATGACTAAAGTGACAGTTATAAATGTGAGGAAACTAACACTAAAGTGACAGTTATAAATGTGAGGAAACTAACACTAAAGTGACAGTTATAAATGTGAGGAAACTAACACTAAAGTGACAGTTATAAATGTAAGGAAACACTAAACTCACAGTTATAAATGTGAGGAAACTAACACTAAAGTGACAGTTATAAATGTGAGGAAACTAACACTAAAGTGACAGTTATAAATGTGAGGAAACTAACACTAAAGTGACAGTTATAAATGTGAGGAAACTAACACTAAAGTGACAGTTATAAATGTGAGGAAACTCTACAGTGACAGTTATAAATGTGAGGAAACTAACACTAAAGTGACAGTTATAAATGTGAGGAAACTAACACTAAAGTGACAGTTATAAATGTGAGGAAACTAATAAATGTGAGGAAACTTATAAATGACAGTTATAAATGTGAGGAAACTAACACTAAAGTGACAGTTATAAATGTAAGGAAACACTAAAGTGACAGTTATAAATGTAAGGAAACTAACACGAAAGTGACAGTTATAAATGTGAGGAAACTAACACTAAAGTGACAGTTATAAATATATGTGTGTATAAATGATCGTAGTGGCTAATATTTAACAAAATACAAAAAAAATTTAAAACATGATATGCTTCAGTTTGCTGCCATTTGACTGGTTTCACATTTGTCTCCAGCGATCATAAGGTCAAATAGATCTTAAACAACTGTCATTTATATTTACAATCCCCTTATCCCAATGGCCTACTCATTCACCTAGCTTTTATCAATAGCTCTTCTCAATTTGTAAATTGCAGTGCGTGGAGAATGGTGTAATTTCTATCAGGAAATATACTGTAGAAGTGGTTCCACTTGGAACCGACAGGTTGCTCCACCTTATTAATCATGCATAAAAGTGGTGGAATTATGAGGGAATTAAGTCAAGGTAGCCTAGTGGGTAGAGAGTTGGACTAGTAAACGAAAGGTTGCTAGATCGAATCCCCGAGCTGACAAGGTAAAAATCTGTCGTTCTGCCCCCTGAACAAGGCAGTTAACCCACTGTTCCTAGGCCGTCATTGAAAATAAGAATTTGTTCTTAACTGACTTGCCTAGTTAAATAAATGTTTAAAAAAAATAAAAAATGTGTATCTTCAGACAAACGAACAGCGGGTGAATGACATGCTACTCTCATGCTTCAATTCAAGGTCAGAATACAGGTAGAGAGAAAAAGTCCATAAAAAACAAAGGAAATTACGTTCTATTTCCAGGCGCTTAACTCGGGTCGGAATCCCCTCCCCCCCATTGGTCAAAAGTAGTGTACTAAATAAGGAACGGAGTCCCATTTGTGGGAGACTGTGTGCCAGTCTGTTGCTGCTCTCTGGACAACTCCTAATGGATATTGTCTTCAAAATGACAGAGTTGACTAGAGCACAAACAGATCTGGGACCAGTCTATACAAAGAGACATTAGATCTGGGACCAGGCTAACTGGCAACAAACAGGTCTGGGACCAGGCTAACTGGCAAGAGAAAGCCTGGTCCCAGACCTGTTAACTGTCAACAAACAGATCTGGGACCAGGCTAACTGGCAACAAAACAGGTCTGGGACCAGGCTAACTGGCAACAAACAGGTCTGGGACCAGGCTAACTGGCAACAAACAGGTCTGGGACCAGGCTAACTGGCAACAAACAGATCTGGGACCAGGCTAACTGTCAACAAACAGGTCTGGGACCAGGCTAACTGGCAACAAACAGGTCTGGGACCAGGCTAACTGGCAACAAACAGATCTGGGACCAGGCTAACTGTCAACAAACAGGTCTGGGACCAGGCTAACTGTCAACAAACAGGTCTGGGACCAGGCTAACTGGCTACAAACAGATCTGGGACCAGGCTAACTGTCAACAAACAGGTCTGGGACCAGCCTAGCCAAAGAGAGCCCTAACCTGATCAATTTGATCAGTCCACATACACACCCTCCCTCCCTCCAGTGAACTGACTATACAGGAGGTAAAAACGACCCTGTTGTAGAAGAGGTTCATTTGTTTTACGTGTGTTCAGTGGTGAATTTATAACCCTGAGAAGACACCTGTATTTGTAGTATTAGCGAACATGATTATGAATCGTAGATCAACAGCAGCACATGTAGACTTAATGTACAAGCTGAAACAAGATAAGGATACAGGTACGATACAGGTACGATACAGGTACGTTGCAGGTACGATACAAGTACGTTACAGGTACGATACAGGTACGAAGAAAAAAAAAGTTGACAAGTAAAATAATGATTTGAAAGTCAGAGATATTGTCCTTTAGTGTACATTTATTACAATCGACAATGTTCCATGCCAGGGAGAAGCTGTTCCTGACTTAACCAATGACAGAAAAGCCAATGTTGGTGATTTGCTGCCACCTGCAGTTTATAGAAAGTTTTCTCTCAAGTATACTTCATTGTCTGATCCTTCCTGATGACCTGAGTGGAATCATGTGATCCTTAACCACAGGAGGTTGGTGGCACCTTAATTGGGGAGGACTGGTTCGTGGTAATGGCTGGAGTGGAATCAGTGGAATGGTATCAAACACATGGTTTGATGGCGTTCCATTTGCCCCGTTCCAGACATTATTATGAGCCGTCCTCCCCTTCTCCTCAGAAGCCTCCACTGTCCTTAACCCATAGGATGTCCCACCCAGTTGACTACTTAAAAATGGTGGAAGTCAATGGCAATGTCCATGCAAAAAAAAAAAATTATTTCTAAACACTGATGACTGTCCATTTCTATGGTTCAGGCTCATTGCTCCAGCTCATAGCGGTTGATGTTCTCCAGTTTGCTCCTGAGCTCCTTGAAGTCCGGTCTGTCTGCAGGGTTGTCACTCCAACAGGCCAACATGAGTTTGTAGAGTAATTTCGGACATTTCTCTGGGGCTGGCATCCTGTAGCCAGCGATGATCTGACGGTATACCTCGTAGTTGTTGTAGCCTGGATTACAGAGCAAGGGCCATACGATCAATCAATCAATCAATCAATCACATTTATTTCTTAAGCCCTTTTTACATCACTAGTTGTCAAAAAAAGTGGTATAACAGTAACCCAGACCTAATCGGAATCACCGTAATTCACCAAATACATGTACAGGAATTAGACTCTGTGAAATGGTGCTGCCACAATAAGCAGGATATGCAGAGAGACAATAAACAGGATATGCAGAGAGACGATATACAGAAAGACGATAAACAGGATATACAGAGAGACCATAAACAGGATATACAGAGAGACCATAAACAGGATATACAGAGAGACCATAAACAGGATATACAGAGAGACCATAAACAGGATATACAGAGAGACCATAAACAGGATATACAGAGAGACCATAAACAGGATATACAGAGAGACCATAAACAGGATATACAGAGAGACCATAAACAGGATATACAGAGAGACCATAAACAGGATATACAGAGAGACCATAAACAGGATATACAGAGAGACCATAAACAGGATATACAGAGAGACCATAAACAGGATATACAGAGAGACCATAAACAGGATATACAGAGAGACCATAAACAGGATATACAGAGAGACCATAAACAGGATATACAGAGAGACCATAAACAGGATATACAGAGAGACCATAAACAGGATATACAGAGAGACCATAAACAGGATATACAGAGAGACCATAAACAGGATATACAGAGAGACCATAAACAGGATATACAGAGAGACCATAAACAGGATATACAGAGAGACCATAAACAGGATATACAGAGAGACCATAAACAGGATATACAGAGAGACCATAAACAGGATATACAGAGAGACCATAAACAGGATATACAGAGAGACCATAAACAGGATATACAGAGAGACCATAAACAGGATATACCGACAACACACGTAGAAGCTGAGAGAACACAAATCCACATGACGTACAGCGCATTAGGAAGTGTGTTCAGACCCCTTCCCTTTTTCCATGTTTTTTCCCCATTACATCTTTATTCTAAAATGGATTGAACAAATAAAACATCCTCATCAATCTACACAAAATACCCCATCATGCCAAAGCAAAAACAGGTAATTTAGAAATTTCTGCAGATGTTTTAAAAATAAAAACTGAAATACCTTATTTAAGTAAGTATTCAGAACCTTTGCTATGAGACGCGAAATTGAGCTCAGGTGCATCCTGTTTCCATTGATCATCCTTGAGATGTTTTTACAACTTGATTGGAGTCCATCTGTGTTAAATTCAACTGATTGGACATGATTTGGAAAGGCACACACCTGTTCATATAAGGTATCACAGTCAGAGCAACAGCCACAGTCAGAGCAACAGCCAAGCCATGAGGTCGAAGGAATTGTCTGTAGAGCGCCGAGACATGACTGCGCCGAGGCACAGATCTGGGGAAGTACCTAAAACATTCTGCAGCAATGAAGGTCCCCAAGAACACAGTGGCCTCCATCATTCTTAAATGGAATAAGTTTGGAACCACCAAGACTCGTCCTAGAGCTGGCCGCCCGGCCAAACTGAGCAATCAGCTTAGAAGGGCCTTGGTCAGGGAGGTGACCAAGAACCCGATGGTCACCGTGACAGAGCTCCAGAGTTCCTCTGTGGAGATTGATGGTTGTCCTTCTGGAAGGTTCTCCTATGTAGCACTCCACCAATCAGGCCTTTATGTTAGTGGCCAGACAGAAGCCACTCCTCAGTGAAAGGAACACGACAGTGAAAGACTCTCACACCATGAGAAACAAGATTCTCTGGTCAAATGAATGCCAAGCGTCACGTCCGGAGGAAACCTGGCACCATCCCTACAGGGAAGCATGGTGGTGGCAGCATCATGCTGTGAGGATGTTTTTCAGCAGCAGGGACTGGGAGACTAGTTGGGATCGAGGGAAAGATGAACGGAGCAAAGTACAGAGAGATCCTTGATGAAAACGTGCTCCAGAGCGCTCAGGACCTCAGACTGGGGCGAAGGTTCACCTTCCAACAGGACAACAACCCTAAGCACACTGCCAAGACAACGCAGGAGTGGCTTCAGGACAAGTCTCTGAATGTCCTTAAGTGGCCCAGCCAGAGCCGGGACTTGAACCCGATCGAACATCTCTGGAGAGACCTGGAAATAGCTGTGCAGTGACGCTCCCCATCCAACCTGACAGAGCAGAGAAGAATCTTCAGAGAGGAATAGGAGAAACTCCCCAGATACAGGTGTGCCAAGCTTGTAGCGTCATACCCAAGAAGACTCGAGGCTGTAATTGCTGCCAAATGTGCTTCAACAAAGTAAAGGGTCTGAATACTTGTGTAAATGGAATATATATATTTCAATATATATTTTTCTTATACATTTGCAACAAACAAAAATAGAATAAGGCTGTAACGTAACAAAATGTGGAAAAAGCCAAGGGGTCTGAATACTTTACGAATGCACTATGTAGTGTACACTATGTACACTGTAGAACTACAAGCTTCACTATAAACCCAAAGAGCAAAGCAGAAGCGAGAGCACAATGACCAGGAAACACTCCCTAGAAGGAAGAAATTGTAGGCTGTGTTTAGACAGGCAGTCGAATTCTGATCTCTTTTTTCAGATTAGCTCTGAAAAAAACTGATCTGATGTCATTCGTCAAAAAATAAGTTTGTGGATACAAGATCAGAATAGATCTTAGCCTGAGGCAATTATCTCCTGGTCTTTAGGCCTACTGTGCATAATACAAGTAAGGATTTATACCACACAGCCAGGCAGAGGCTTGGCCTGTATACTGGTTAGATCAGGTGCTTTCAATCCTCTCCTCAGAAACCCTCAGGCTGTTCTATGCATTTTATATTTTCCAGATTTAGCACGTGATTCAACTTATCAACTAATCATCGAGCTCTGGATCAGGTCGATCAGGTGAGCTGGTTCAGGTTTACAACAAAATTGCGAAAACTACTGGGTTAGGTGAAACATGACATACCTGGGTATGGAGTTCCACCGTAGGTTAGCATCTCGTAGAGCAGAACCCCAAAGGACCAGACATCTGACTTGTTGGAGAAACGTCCGTGGCTGATGGCCTCCGGGGAACTCCATTTGTAGGGGATTTTTTTGTCCTCAGACACGTAGAAGGGCTCCTGAGGATGGAGACAAACCGAACGAGGATGGAACGATACTGCAAATTATTAATACAAAATATATTTGTGGGGGAAGAGAGGAAATGCTCTTCGTAAACAGCAAACTGCTGACCACTGGCAAAGTAATGTGGTTTAAAAATATTTGTACAAATTCTGGGTATATTTCAACAATATAAACCATGTTCAATCAAAAGAAATTTGCTGGTGCTGAATACAATTATAATTATAATTATAATTACTTTAAACTAAAATGCACGGAGCTTTATTTTCTTCTAAAATGCTTTGGAGAATTTTGTCTATCCCAGTTCTAACCCTATCCTACTCAAATACTCAAATGGAATTGGGAAAACCCCAAGGACCAATCATCATGACACACAGACACAAAGGAAACATCCCAGATTATATCCTTGCCATGTCCAGGTATAGCTGTACTCTTAGTAGAAAGCTCTCTCTCCTAGTTGTTAACAGTACCAGTTGGGATTGAGAAAGCCCAACGTCCACTCAATCACGGGCACAAACGCAAACACATACCATCACCCCAGGTTTATCCCTGCTGACCTTGATGACCCTGGCCAGTCCGAGTAATGACCTAATTGTCACGACTTCCGCCGAAGTCGGCCCCTTCTCCTTGTTCGGGTGGTGTTCGGCTCCTTGTTCGGGTGGTGTTCGGCTCCTTGTTCGGGTGGTGATCGGCTCCTTGTTCGGGTGGTGTTCGGCTCCTTGTTCGGGTGGTGTTCGGCTCCTTGTTCGGGTGGTGTTCGGCTCCTTGTTCGGGTGGTGTTCGGCTCCTTGTTCGGGTGGTGTTCGGCTCCTTGTTCGGCTGGTGTTCGGCTCCTTGTTCGGGTGGTGTTCGGCTCCTTGTTCGGGTGGTGTTCGGCTCCTTGTTCGGGTGGTGTTCGGCTCCTTGTACGGGTGGTGTCCGGCTCCTTGTACGGGTGGTGTTCGGCTCCTTGTTCGGGTGGTGTTTGGCTCCTTGTACGGCTGGTGTTCGGCTCCTTGTACGGGTGGTGTTCGGCTCCTTGTTCGGGTGGTGTTCGGCTCCTTGTTCGGGTGGTGTTCGGCTCATTGTACGGGTGGTGTCCGGCTCCTTGTACGGGTCGTGTTCGGCTCCTTGTTCAGGTGGTGTTCGGCTCCTTGTTCGGGTGGTGTTTGGCTCCTTGTTCGGCTGGTGTTCGGCTCCTTGTTCGGGTGGTGTTCGGCTCCTTGTTCAGGTGGTGTTCGGCTCCTTGTTCGGCTCCTTGTTCGGCTCCTTGTTCAGGTGGTGTTCGGCTCCTTGTTCGGGTGGTGTTTCGGCTCCTTGTTCGGCTCCTTGTTCGGCTCCTTGTTCAGGTGGTGTTCGGCTCCTTGTTCGGGTGGTGTTCGGCTCCTTGTTCGTGTTCGCTCCTTGTTCGGGTGGTGTTCGGCTCCGTGTTCGGGTGGTGTTCGGCTCCTTGTTCGGCTCCTTGTTCAGGTGGTGTTCGGCTCCGTGTTCGGGTGGTGTTCGGCTCCTTGTTCGGGTGGTGTTCGGCTCCTTGTTCGGAGCACCTGGTTTCAATCCCCATATCATGTTCCTTATTTAACCCTCTGGCATACATTTCTGTTCTGTCCGTGGTTGTTGGTGTCTTAGTGGTTGTTGTAGGTGTTAGTTTGTATGTATTTTCCTATTTGGAATTTTGCTTGTATTTTTCATTGAGTAAACTCCGTTGTGTTGCTCAAACCTGTGTCCTGCGCCTGACTCCGCTACATCTCTGCACCCAATTTAACCCTCTGGCAACATTTCTCTTCTGGTGAGGGTGTCTGTAGTTTGTTGGGACCCTGTTACCTTGTATGATTTTGGCCAGTTGGAATTTTGACCTTGTATTTTCAAAGGTGAGGGAAACTCCGTCTGTGTTTGCTCAAAGCCTGTAACCTTCGCCTGATTCTGGCCAGTCTCTGCACCCAATGGCCTAAATGAACATTCTCTAAAGGTGAGGGAATGTCTGTTGTTTGCTGGGACCCTCGTAACCTTCATGATTCTGGCCAGTCGGAGTAATGACCTAAATGAACGTTCTCTAAAGGTGAGGGAATGTCTGCTGTTTGCTGGGACCCTAGTAACCTTCATGATTCTGGCCAGTCCGAGTAATGACCTAAATTAACGTATTCTAAAGGTGAGGGAATGTCTGTTGTTTGCTGGGACCCTAGTAACCTTCATGATTCTGGCCAGTCCAAAGTCAGCCACCTTGCAGGTGTAGTTCTTCAGTTATTAGAACCTACCTTGTTAGTCGTCGCATCCCACAGGCTGGCGAGAGACGCTATGATACCATCCTATGTTACATGAGTCTGTTCACTAACGATTATACCAACCTTGATGATCCTGGCCAGTCCGAAGTCGGCCACCTTGCAGATGTAGTTCTCTCCCACCAGGACGTTTCGGGCCGCCAGGTCTCTATGGATACTGTTCTGCTGCTCCAGATAAGCCATCCCATCAGCCACCTGGGCTGCCATGTCCGCCAGAGACACCAGGTCCAGCTGAGAACCCTCTGAACCTGGAGAGAGAGAATGATTGGTCAGAACTATGGACCTCTAGTACAGATTATCTTATCATGTTGCTGTACATTACACTTGTATTACATGTTTAAGCAGGTACTCAGTTAAAATACTTTAGTTTTGACTGTTGAGAAAACAAAATATGTTTGAGGCCACTTTCAAAAATGTCTATCAGAAAGATCATTGTATGTACAGTAAGGGCCTGTTTCAGAGTCATAGAGACACATTGGAGTGTGGTGGAGGACTGGCTAGAGGACTGGCTAGAGTACTGGCTGGAGGACTGGCTGGAGGACTCGCTGGAGGACTGGCTCTAGGACTGGCTAGAGGACTGATTGAATACTGGCTGGAGGACTGATTGAAATACTGGCTAGAGGACTGATTGAAATACTAGCTAGAGGACTGATTGAAATACTGGCTGGAGGAATGGCTCTAGGACTGGCTAGAGGACTGGCTCTAGGACTGGCTAGAGGACTGGCTCTAGGACTGGCTAGAGGACTGGTTAGAGGACTGGCTAGAGGACTGATTGGAGGACTGGCTAGAGGACTGATTGGAGGACTGGCTAGAGGACTGGCTAGAGGACTGGTTAGAGAACTGGCTAGAGGTTTGATTGGAGGACTGGCTAGAGGTTTGATTGGAGGACTGGCTAGAGGACTGATTGGAGGACTGGTTAGAGGACTGGCTAGAGAACTGGCTAGAGGACTGGCTGGAGGACTGGCAGGAGGACTGGCTAGAGGACTGATTGGAGGACTGGCTAGAGGACTGGCTGGAGGACTGGCTGGAGGACTGGCAGGAGGACTGGCTAGAGGACTGGCTGGAGGACTGGCTGGAGGACTGGCTGGAGGACTGGCTGGAGGACTGCTGGAGGACTGGCTAGAGGACTGGTTGGAGGACTGGCTGGAGGACTGGCTGGAGGACTGATTGGAAGACTGGCTAGAGGACTGGCTAGAGGACTGGCTGGAGGACTGGCTGGAGGACTGATAAGACGACTGGCTAGAGGACTGGCTGGAGGACTGGCTAGAGGACTGGCTGGAGGACTGGCTGAGGACTGGCTGGAGGACTGGCTAGAGGACTGGCTAGAGGACTGATTGGAGGACTGGCTAAGACTGGCTGGAGGACTGGCTAGAGGACTGGCTGGAGGACTGGCTAGAGGACTGGCTGGAGGACTGGCTAGAGGACTGGCTAGAGGACTGGCATTGGAGGACTGGCTGGAGGACTGGCTAGCAGGAGGACTGGCTAGAGGACTGATTGGAGGACTGGCTAGAGGACTGGCTGGAGGACTGGCTAGAGGACTGGCTAGAGGACTGGCAGGAGGACTGGCTGGAGGACTGGCTGGCAGGAGGACTGATTGGAGGACTGATTGGAGGACTGGCTAGAGGACTGGCTGGATACTGGCTAGGAGGACTGGCTGGAGGACTGGCTGGAGGACTGGCTGGAGGACTGGCTAGAGGACTGGCTGGAGGACTGGCTGGAGGACTGGCTGAAATACTGGCTAGAGGACTGGCTGGAGGACTGGCTGGAGGACTGGCTAGAGGACTGGCTAGAGGACTGGCTAGAGGACTGATTGAAATACTGGCTAGAGGACTGGCTAGAGGACTGGCTGGAGGACTGATTGGAGGACTGATTGGAGGACTGGCTAGAGGACTGGCTAGAGGACTGGCTAGAGGACTGGCTAGTGGACTGGCTGGAGGACTGATTGGAGGACTGGCTAGAGGTCTGGCTAGAGGACTGGCTACAGGACTGGCTCGAGGACTGGCTCGAGGACTGGCTAGAAGACTGGCTGACTAACCTCTGAGGAAGTTCAACAGGTTTCCCTTCTCCATGAGTTCAGTGATGATGTAGTAGGGGGATGAGGAGGTGCAGACGGCGAACAGGGAGATCAGGTGTCGGTGTCTCAGCTTTTTTAGGATCTGCACCTCGCGCTGGAACTCATGGTCGTTCAAAGAGTCTGAAAATATATGAGGGGGAGGGTGAGGGTGAGGGTGAGGCTGAGGGTGAGGGTGAGGGTGAAGGGTGAGGCTGAGGGTGAGGGTAAGGGTGAGGCTGAGGGTGAGGGTGAGGCTGAGGGTAAGGATGAGGGTGAGGGTGAGGGTAAGGGTGAGGGTAAGGGTGAGTGTGGGGTGAGGGTGAGTGTGGGGTGAGGGTGAGGGTGGGGGTAAGGGTGAGGGTAAGGGTGAGGGTGAGGGTAAGGATGAGGGTGAGGGTGGGGGTAGGGTGAGGGTGAGGGTAAGGATGAGGCTGAGGGTAAGGGTGAGGGTGGGGGTAAGGGTGAGGGTGGGGGTAAGGGAGGGTGAGGGTGAGGGTGAGGGTAAGGATGAGGGTGGGATGGACACGGTACAGGGGTGGACACGGTACAGGGGTGGACACGGTAAAGGGGTGGACACGGTACAGGGATGGACACGGTACAGGGACAGGGATGGACACGGTACAGGGATAGACACGGTACAGGGATGGACACGGTACAGGGATAGACACGGTACAGGGATGGACACGGTACAGGGATGGACACGGTACAGGGATGGACACTGTACAGGGATGGACACGGTACAGGGGTGGACACGGTACAGGGATGGACACGGTACAGGGATGGACACGGTACAGGGATGGACACTGTACAGGGATGGACACGGTACAGGGACAGGGATGGACACGGTACAGGGGTGGACACGGTACAGGGATGGACACGGTACAGGGATGACACGGTACAGGGATGGACACGGTACAGGGACAGGGATGGACACGGTACAGGGATGGACACGGTAACAGGGATGGACACGGTACAGGGGTGGACACGGTACAGGGATGGACACGATACAGGGATGGACACGGTACAGGGATGGAACAGGGATGGACACGGTACAGGGATGGGCACGGTACATGGGATGGACACTGTAGGGATGGACACGGTACAGGGATGGACACGGTACAGGGATGGACACGGTACAGGGACAGGGATGGACACGGTACAGTACAGGGATGGACACGGTACACAGGGATGGACACGGTACAGGGATGGACACGATACAGGGATGGACACTGTACAGGGACAGGGATGGACACGGTACAGGGATGGACACGGTACAGGGATGGACACGGTACAGGGATGGACACTGTACAAGGACAGGGATGGACACGGTACATGGGTGGACACGGTACAGGGACAGGGATGGACAGGGGTGGACAGGGACAGGGATGGACACGGTACAGGGATGGACACGGTACAGGGATGGACACGGTACAGGGATGGACACGGTACAGGGACAGGGATGGACACGGTACAGGGATGGACACGGTACAGGGATGGACACGGTACAGGGACAGGGATGGACACGGTACAGGGATGGACACGGTAGGGACAGGGATGGACACAGTACAGGGATGGACACTGTACAGGGATGGACACTGTACAGGGATGGACATGGTACAGGGACAGGGATGGACACGGTACAGGGATGGGATGGACACGGACAGGGATGGACACGGGATGGACAGGGACAGGGATGGACACGGTACAGGGATGGACACGGTACAGGGATGGACACGGTACAGGGACAGGGATGGACACGGTACAGGGACACTGGACAGGGATGGACACGGTACAGGGATGGACACGGTACAGGGATGGACACGGTACAGGGGTGGACACGGTACAGGGACAGGGATGGACACGGTACAGGGATGGACACGGTACAGGGACAGGGATGGACACGGTACAGGGATGGACACGGTACAGGGACAGATGGACACGGTACAGGGATGGACACGGTACAGGGATGGACACGGTACAGGGACAGGGATGGACACGGTACAGGGATGGACACGGTACAGGGACAGGGATGGACACGGGACAGGGATGGACACGGTACAGGGACAGGGATGGACACGGTACAGGGATGGACACGGTACAGGGACAGGGATGGACACGGTACAGGGATGGACACGGTACAGGGATGGACACGGACAGGGACAGGGATGGACACGGTACAGGGATGGACACGGTACAGGGATGGACACGGTACAGGGACAGGGATGGACACGGTACAGGGATGGACACGGTACAGGGACAGGGATGGACACGGTACAGGGATGGACACGGTACAGGGACAGGGATGGACACGGTACAGGGATGGACACTGTACAGGGACAGGGATGGACACGGTACAGGGATGGACACGTATCATTGATACCGTTCTTCCAAGTCTTGTTACCCAATCCACTGTTGGATGAGGAAGTCTGGGAGCTGAGGCTATGCATCATGTTAAAACTATTTCAGGGACCTTTTTAGACTGGTCCTGTCCTGTCCTGTATTGTACTCTATTGTATGTGCTGTAGCCAACACCTGTATCATAGACTAGTTCACAAGCCATAGTTACATAGTTGTCAATACAATGAAGTAATACACACAGAGGGTTGACAGGCTGATAACATTCTACCCACAGTCCTGTCCACTGAGCAGTCTCTTACAGTAAGACTGATAACTATAGTCTGTTTTGGTTCAGATGTGTGTATGAGATGTCCTCACGCCACCCACAACCCTAAGGCTGGAACGAGAGACTAAGGTATGTGTGATGTCACACACACACCACCGCCAGGATTGTGTAAGACGTGAAATGCACATAAGACGGGAAATGCAAAAAATGTTTCTCTGACGACGGGGTTCGCAGAAGAAAAGAATGAGGAAATTCTTGAGACACACACACACACACACACACACACATACACACACACATACACACACATACACACACACACACACAGAGAGAGAAACCTATCAAATGAGTTTCAGCTGATTAGTAATTTACTTCTGGCATGAAGGAAATGCTAAAACAAATCCATTTGTATTTGTCATATGCGCCGAATTCGACATGTGTAGATCTTACCGTGAAATGCTTACTTACAAGCCCTTAAAACCAACAATGCAGTTTTAAGGAGAAAAAAAAAAGAAGTATTTAAGTATTTAAAATATTTAACACGATAAAATAACAATAACGAGGCTATATATAAGGTTTACCGGTACCGAGTCAATATGCGGGGGAACAGGTTAGTCAAGGTAGTTGAGGTAATATGTACATGTAGGTAGGGGTAACGTGACTATACAGCAACGTGAAGAAAAGGGTGGGACAATGAAATTGTCCAGGTAGCAATTTGATTAGCTTGGGGGGTAGAAGCTGTTAAGGAGCGTTTTGGACATAGCGGACTGGCGCTCCGGTACCGCTTGTCGTGTGGTAGCAGAGAAAACAGTCTATGACTGGGGCGGCTGGAGTCTTTGACAATTTTTAGGGCCTTCCTCTGACACCACCTGGTATAGAGGTCCTGGATGGCAGGAAGCTTGGCCCCCCAGTGATGTACTGGGCCGCTCTCACTACCCTCTGTAGTGCCTTGCGGTCAGAGGCCGAGCAGGTGCCGTACCAGGGCAGTGATGCAACCCGTCAGGATGCTCTCGATTTTGCAGCTGTAGAACCTTTTGAGGATCTGAGGACCCATGCCAAATCTTTTCAGTCTCCTGAGGGGGAATAGGTTTTGTCGTGCCCTCTTCGCGACTGTCTTGGTGTGCTTGGTCCATGTTAGTTTGTTGGTGATGTGGACACTGAGGAACTTGAAGCTCTCAAGCTGCTCCACTGCAGCCCCGTCGATGATAATGGGGGCGTGCTCGGTCCTCCTTTTCCTGTAGTCCCAGATCATCTCCTTTGTTTTGATCATGTTGAGGGAGAGGTTGTTATCCTGGCACCACACGGCCAGGTCTCTGACCTCTTCCCTATAGGCTGTCTCATTGTTATCGGTGATCAGGCCTACCACCGTTGTGTCGTCGGCAAACTTAATGATGGTGTTGGGAGTCGTGCGCGGCCACGCAGTCATGAGTGAACTGGGAGTACAGGAGGGGACTGAGCATGCACCCCTGAGGGACCCCCATGTTGAGGATCAGCGTGGTGGATGTGTTGTTGCCTACCCTTACCACCTGGGGGCGGCCCATCAGGAAGTCCAGGATCTAGTTGCACAGGGAGGTGTTTAGTCCCAGGGTCCTTAGCTTAGTGATGAGCTTTGAGGGCACTATGGTGTTTAAGGCTAAGCTGTCGTCAATGTGAACAGCATTCTCACGTAGGTGTTCCTTTTATCCAGGTGGGAAAGGGGCCGTGTGGAGTGCAATAGAGATTGCATCATCTGTGGATCTGTTGGGGATGTAAGTGAATTGGAGTGGGTCTAGGGTTTCTGGGATGATGGCGTAACTGTGATCTCGTTCATAAATAAAATGTTGAGTACCTTTCTACTGTAACATGAGTCATGATTCTATTTAGATATAATGGCCAAACAAACTTGTCCATCTTCTCTGTAGTCAGGGAAGAATGATTGGTATTTGTGGGCATCTGGGTTAAATGCGCAAACTACCTGCCTGCTTGGCTGTTGTTTGGCTGGTCCTCAGAACAGCAGATCTCACAGCAAACAAAGAGAAGGATTCCCATTGGAGGAACTAACATGTTCTCTCCCGGTCAATGATCTAATGCTCAGAATCAATATTGAGCAGCTTTCATAGTACAGTCAAACGATCATGACGATCACAATCAACACAACCACACTAGGGGGCAAATCCAAAATGGCACCTTATTTCACAGTGTGTTACTTTTGGCCAAAGCTGTGTAAGGTTCTGTCTACAAGTAATTCACTGTCCCAATGAGTAATACACTGTCCAGGGAGTAATACACTGTCCAGGAAGTAATACACTGTCCAGGGAGTAATACACTGTCCCAATGAGTAATACACTGTCCAGGGAGTAATACACTGTCCAGGAAGTAACTGTCCAGGGAGTAATACACTGTCCAGGGAGTAATACACTGTCCCAATGAGTAATACACTGTCCAGGGAGTAATACACTGTCCAGGGAGTAATACACTGTCCCAATGAGTAATACACTGTCCCAATGGGTAATACACTGTCCAGGGAGTAATACACTGTCCCAATGAGTAATACACTGTCCAGGGAGTACTACACTGTCCAGGGAGTAATACACTGTCCAGAGAGTAATACACTGTCCCAATGAGTAATACACTGTCCAGGGAGTAATACACTGTCCAGGGAGTAATACACTGTCCAGGAGTAATACACTGTCCCAATGAGTAATACACTGTCCCAATGAGTAATACACTGTCCAGGGAGTAATACACTGTCCAGGGAGTAATACACTGTCCCAATGAGTAATACACTGTCCAGAGAGTAATACACTGTCCAGGGAGTAATACACTGTCCAGGGAGTAATACACTGTCCAGGGAGTAATACACTGTCCAGGGAGTAATACACTGTCCAGGGAGTAATACACTGTCCCAATGAGTAATACACTGTCCCAATGAGTAATACACTGTCCAGGGAGTAATACACTGTCCAGGGAGTAATACACTGTCCAGGGAGTAATACACTGTCCCAATGAGTAATACACTGTCCAGGGAGTAATACACTGTCCAGGGAGTAATACACTGTCCCAATGAGTAATACACTGTCCCAATGGGTAATACACTGTCCAGGGAGTAATACACTGTCCCAATGAGTAATACACTGTCCAGGGAGTACTACACTGTCCAGGGAGTAATACACTGTCCAGGGAGTAATACACTGTCCATGGGAGTAATACACTGTCCAGAGAGTAATACACTGTCCCAATGAGTAATACACTGTCCAGGGAGTAATACACTGTCCAGGGAGTAATACACTGTCCAGGGAGTAATACACTGTCCCAATGAGTAATACACTGTCCCAATGGTAATACACTGTCCAGGGATAATACACTGTCCAGGGAGTAATACACTGTCCCAATGAGTAATACACTGTAATACACTGTCCAGGGAGTAATACACTGTCCAGGGAGTAATACACTGTCCAGGGAGTAATACACTGTCCCAATGGTAATACACTGTCCAGGGATAATACATTGTCCCAATGAGTAATACACTGTCCAGGGAGTAATACACTGTCCAGGGAGTAATACACTGTCCCAATGAGTAATACACTGTCCCAATGAGTAATACACTGTCCCAATGAGTAATACACTGTCCAATGAGTAATACACTGTCCCAATGAGTAATACACTGTCCAGGGAGTAATACACTGTCCCAATGAGTAATACACTGTCCCAATGAGTAATACACTGTCCCAGGGAGTAATACACTGTCCAGGGAGTAATACACTGTCCAGGGAGTAATACACTGTCCCAATGAGTAATACACTGTCCAATAATACACTGTCCAGGGAGTAATACACTGTCCAGGGAGTAATACAATAATACACTGTCCAGGGAGTAATACACTGTCCAGGTAATACACTGTCCAGGGAGTAATACACTGTCCCAATGAGTAATACACTGTAATACACTGGGAGTAATACATTGTCCCAATGAGTAATACACTGTCCAGGGAGTAATACACTGTCCAGGGAGTAATACACTGTCCCAATGAGTAATACACTGTCCCAATGAGTAATACACTGTCCAATGAGTAATACACTGTCCAGGGAGTAATACACTGTAATAATACACTGTCCAGGGAGTAATACACTGTCCCAATGAGGTAATACACTGTCCAGGGAGTAATACACTGTCCAGGGAGTAATACACTGTCCAGGGAGTAATACACTGTCCAGAGAGTAATACACTGTCCCAATGAGTAATACACTGTCCAGGGAGTAATACACTGTCCAGGGAGTAATACACTGTCCAGGGAGTAATACACTGTCCAGGGAGTAATACACTGTCCCAATGAGTAATACACTGTCCACTGAGTAATACACTGTCCAGGGAGTAATACACTGTCCAGGGAGTAATACACTGTCCCAATGAGTAATACACTGTCCAGGGAGTAATACACTGTCCAGGGTCCCAGTAATACACTGTCCCAATGAGTAATACACTGTCCAGAGAGTAATACACTGTCCAGGGAGTAATACACTGTCCAGGGAGTAATACACTGTCCAGGGAGTAATACACTGTCCAGGGAGTAATACACTGTCCCAATGAGTAATACACTGTCCAGGGAGTAATACATTGTCCCAATGAGTAATACACTGTCCAGGGAGTAATACACTGTCCAGGGAGTAATACACTGTCCCAATGAGTAATACACTGTCCCAATGAGTAATACACTGTCCCAATGAGTAATACACTGTCCAATGAGTAATACACTGTCCCAATGAGTAATACACTGTCCAGGGAGTAATACACTGTCCAGGGAGTAATACACTGTCCCAATGAGTAATACACTGTCCAGGGAGTAATACACTGTCCAGGGAGTAATACACTGTCCAGGGAGTAATACACTGTCCAGAGAGTAATACACTGTCCCAATGAGTAATACACTGTCCAGGGAGTAATACACTGTCCAGGGAGTAATACACTGTCCAGTGAGTAATACACTGTCCCAATGAGTAATACACTGTCCCAATGAGTAATACACTGTCCAGGGAGTAATACACTGTCCCAATGAGTAATACACTGTCCAGGAGTAATACACTGTCCCAATGAGTAATACACTGTCCAGGGAGTAATACACTGTCCAGGGAGTAATACACTGTCCAGGGAGTAATACACTGTCCCAATGAGTAATACACTGTCCCAATGAGTAATACACTGTCCAGGGAGTAATACACTGTCCCAATGAGTAATACACTGTCCAGGGAGTAATACACTGTCCCAATGAGTAATACACTGTCCAGGGAGTAATACACTGTCCCAATGAGTAATACACTGTCCCAATGAGTAATACACTGTCCCAATGAGTAATACACTGTCCAATGAGTAATACACTGTCCCAATGAGTAATACACTGTCCAGGGAGTAATACACTGTCCAGGGAGTAATACACTGTCCCAATGAGTAATACACTGTCCAGGAGTAATACACTGTCCAGGGAGTAATACACTGTCCAGGGAGTAATACACTGTCCAGAGAGTAATACACTGTCCCAATGAGTAATACACTGTCCAGGGAGTAATACACTGTCCAGGGAATAATACACTGTCCAGGGAGTAATACACTGTCCCAATGAGTAATACACTGTCCCAATGAGTAATACACTGTCCAGGGAGTAATACACTGTCCCAATGAGTAATACACTGTCCAGGGAGTAATACACTGTCCAGGGAGTAATACACTGTCCCAATGAGTAATACACTGTCCAGGGAGTAATACACTGTCCAGGGAGTAATACACTGTCCAGGGAGTAATACACTGTCCCAATGAGTAATACACTGTCCCAATGAGTAATACACTGTCCAGGGAGTAATACACTGTCCCAATGAGTAATACACTGTCCAGGGAGTAATACACTGTCCCAATGAGTAATACACTGTCCAGGGAGTAATACACTGTCCAGGGAGTAATACACTGTCCAGGGAGTAAAACACTGTCCAGGGAGTAAAACACTGTCCAGGGAGTAATACACTGTCCAGGGAGTAATACACTGTCCAGGGAGTAATACACTGTCCAGGGAGTAATACACTGTCCAGGGAGTAAAACACTGTCCAGAGAGTAATACACTGTCCCAATGAGTAATACACTGTCCAGGGAGTAATACACTGTCCAGGGAGTAATACACTGTCCAGGGAGTAATACACTGTCCCAATGAGTAATACACTGTCCAGGGAGTAATACACTGTCCCAATGAGTAATACACTGTCCAGGGAGTAATACACTGTCCAGGGAGTAAAACACTGTCCCAATGAGTAATACACTGTCCAGGGAGTAATACACTGTCCCAATGAGTAATACACTGTCCAGGGAGTAATACACTGTCCAGGGAGTAATACACTGTCCAGGGAGTAATACACTGTCCAGGGAGTAATACACTGTCCCAATGAGTAATACACTGTCCAGGGAGTAATACACTGTCCAGAGAGTAAAACACTGTCCAGAGAGTAAACACTGTCCCAATGAGTAATACACTGTCCAGGGAGTAATACACTGTCCCAATGAGTAATACACTGTCCAGGAGTAATACACTGTCCAGGGAGTAATACACTGTCCAGGGAGTAATACACTGTCCAGGGAGTAATACACTGTCCAGAGAGTAATACACTGTCCAGAGAGTAAAACACTGTCCAGAGAGTAAAACACTGTCCAGGGAGTAATACACTGTCCAGGGAGTAATACACTGTCCCAATGAGTAATACACTGTCCAGGGAGTAAAACACTGTCCAGGGAGTAAAACACTGTCCCAATGAGTAATACACTGTCCAGGGAGTAAAACACTGTCCAGGGAGTAATACACTGTCCAGGGAGTAATACACTGTCCCAATGAGTAATACACTGTCCCAATGAGTAATACACTGTCCAGGGAGTAATACACTGTCCCAATGAGTAATACACTGTCCCAATGAGTAATACACTGTCCAGAGAGTAATACACTGTCCAGGGAGTAAAACACTGTCCAGGGAGTAAAACACTGTCCAGGGAGTAATACACTGTCCAGGGAGTAATACACTGTCCAGGGAGTAAAACACTGTCCAGGGAGTAAAACACTGTCCAGGGAGTAAAACACTGTCCAGGGAGTAAAACACTGTCCAGGGAGTAATACACTGTCCAGGGAGTAAAACACTGTCCAGGGAGTAAAACACTGTCCAGGGAGTAAAACACTGTCCAGGGAGTAATACACTGTCCAGGGAGTAAAACACTGTCCAGGGAGTAATACACTGTCCAGGGAGTAATACACTGTCCAGGAGTAAACACTGTCCAGGGAGTAATACACTGTCCAGGGAGTAATACACTGTCCAGGGAGTAATACACTGTCCAGGGAGTAATACACTGTCCAGGGAGTAAAACACTGTCCCAATGAGTAATACACTGTCCAGGGAGTAATACACTGTCCAGGGAGTAATACACTGTCCAGGGAGTAAAACACTGTCCCAATGAGTAATACACTGTCCAGGGAGTAATACACTGTCCAGGGAGTAATACACTGTCCAGGGAGTAAAACACTGTCCAGGGAGTAAAACACTGTGCTCGGCCTTTAAACTGCTCTTTGGGGTCTAGGCCGGGTAATCTGTAAAGCACTTCGTAACAACTGCTAATATAAAAAGGGCTTTATAAAATACATTCCAATAATTGAATTAAGGTTTTGGCATTTCAGGTGCAGCCTTGTGAATCTGTAAGTGTGCTCTACCGTTCTTGAGAATCTTTATGGCTACGTTGATGCTGTTCTTCCACTTGCCCCGGTGGACATCAGCAAAGAACCCGGTGCCCAGCTGCTCTCCCAGGGTGAACTCTTCCTTGGGGAGCTCCCACTCATCCACTGTGGAGTGAGACAGGTCCTGGGGCACTGGCTCTTTCTGGGGAGGAGAGAATGTGTTAAATGTGTCTCACTTACACACACACGATACACACACACACACGCACACACGCACACACAAAGATACACACACACAGCTGTGTCATTGCCTAACCACGGAGTGGCCTGTTCAGCCACAGAGTACACTTCCTCCTTTTTCCTTGGTAGAAAGAGAGGGAGAGAGGTAGAAAGAGAGAAACTGAGAGAGAGGGAAACAGAGAGAGAGGTAAACAGAGAGAGAGGTAGAAAGAGAGAGATAGAGGTCAACAGAGGGAGAGGTAAACAGAGAGAGAGGTAGAGAGAGAGAGAGAGAGAGGTCAACAGAGAGAGAGGTAGAAAGAGAGAAACAGAGAGAGAGAGGTAAACAGAGAGAGAGGTAAACAGAGAGAGAGGTAAACAGAGAGAAACAGAGAGAGAGGGTAAACAGAGAGGGAGAAAGAGAGAAACAGAGAGAGAGGTAAACAGAGAGAGAGGTAAACAGAGAAAGAGGTAAACAGAGAGAGAGGTAGAACAGAAACAGAGAGAGAGGTAAACAGAAGAGAGAAACAGAGAGAGAGGTAAACAGAGAGGTAAACAGAGAGAAACAGAGAGAGAGAGGTAAACAGAGAGAGAGGTAGAAAGAGAGAAACAGAGAGAGAGAGAGGTAAACAGAGCGGTAGAAAGAGAGAAACAGAGAGAGAGGTAAACAGAGAGAGAGGTAGAAAGAGAGAGATAGAGGTCAACAGAGAGAGAGGTCAACAGAGAGAGAGGTAGAAAGAGAGAAACAGAGAGAGAGAGGTAAACCGAGCGGTAGAAAGAGAGAAACAGAGAGAGAGGTAAACAGAGAGAGAGGTAGAAAGAGAGAGAGAGAGAGAGAGAAAGAGAGAGAAAGAGAGAGGTCAACAGAGAGAGGTAGAAAGAGAGAGAGGTAAACAGAGAGAGAGGTAAACTCTCCCTCTCAGAATCCCCATATTACTCAGAGGAGATCTCCCCCTCAGAATCCCCATATTACTCAGAGGAGATCTTCCCCACCCTTGAGGAAGAGACGTGCCTTTCCAGGCTCTGGGGAAATGTGATCATCTGTGGGGACAAAATGTGAACACAGGAACACTACCTGATCTAACGAGCACAAATGAGGGGACAGCTCCATTACAGGCCATACTGTTTCTAACTGTCTTCATCTCCCCATAGAAACAACAGTGACAGACCACACGAGGGACAGCTCCATTACAGGCCATACTGTTTCTAACTGTCTTCATCTCCCCATAGAAACAACAGTGACAGACCAAAGGGGACAGCTCCATTACAGGCCATACTGTCTCTAACTGTCTTCATCTCCCCATAGCAACAACAGTGACAGACCACACTATTTATTACAGGCCATACTGTCTCTAACTGTCTTCATCTCCCCCTCAACAGTGACAGACCACACTAGGGGACAGCTATTACAGGCCATACTGTTTCTAACTGTCTTCATCTCCCCATAGAAACAACAGTGACAGACCACACCAGCTTTATTACAGGCCATAGTGTCTCTAACTGTCTTCATCTCCCCATAGAAACAACAGTGACAGACCACACGAGGGGACAGCTCCATTATTAGGCCATACTGTTTCTAACTGTCTTCATCTCCCCATAGAAACAACAGTGACAGACCACACGAGGGGACAGCTCCATTACAGGCCATACTGTCTCTAACTGTCTTCATCTCCCCATAGAAACAACAGTGACAGACCACACAAGGGGACAGCTTTATTACAGGCCATACTGTCTCTAACTGTCTTCATCTCCCCATAGAAACAACAGTGACAGACCACACGAGGGGACAGCTCCATTACAGGCCATACTGTCTCTAACTGTCTTCATCTCCCCATAGAAACAACAGTGACAGACCACACGATTTATTACAGGCCATACTGTCTCTAACTGTCTTCATCTCCCCATAGAAACAACAGTGACAGACCACAGAGGGGACAGCTTTATTACAGGCCATACTGTCTCTAACTGTCTTCATCTCCCCATAGAAACAACAGTGACAGACCACACGAGGGGACAGCTTTATTACAGGCCATACTGTCTCTAACTGTCTTCATCTCCCCATAGAAACAACAGTGACAGACCACACGAGGGGACAGCTTTATTACAGGCCATACTGTCTCTAACTGTCTTCATCTCCCCATAGAAACAACAGTGACAGACCACACGAGGGGACAGCTTTATTACAGGCCATACTGTCTCTAACTGTCTTCATCTCCCCATAGAAACAACAGTGACAGACCACACGGGGACAGCTCCATTACAGGCCATACTGTTTCTAACTGTCTTCGTCTCCCCCATAGAAACAACAGTGACAGACCACACGAGGGGACAGCTCCATTACAGGCCATACTGTTTCTAACTGTCTTCGTCTCCCCCATAGAAACAACAGTGACAGCACCATCATCAAGAACGGAAGGGATCTGTTGCAGCTCTGTAGAAACCTGGGTCTGTACTTTGTCAATGGTAGGTTACGGGGGGACTCTATGGGGAGATTCACCTACTGCTCACCTCTTGGCCACAGCACAGTAGACTATATGATTACAGACATTGACCCTTTCTCTCTCAGCTCATTCACTGTCAAGCCACGAACACCTCTGTCTGATCACAGCCAAATTACCTTGTTCCTCAAAAGAACAGACATGGAAACAACCAGACATTCACAGCCCAGTAAGCTGTTCAACATCAGACATTCATACAGGTGGGCCCAAAACAGCACAGAAGAATACCAGAAAGCAACCTGGAACCAAAATATCCAAACACTCTTAGATAACTTTCTGGAAACCACATTCACTCACAGTCAAGAAGGCATCAATCTGGCAGTAAAAAACAACTATATATTCAGGCAAACCGCAAAAGAAGCACAACTGAAATTGAAAGACCACAGATGACAAATGGTTTGATGCAGATTGTAAAATTATAAGGAACAAAATGTAGAACACTATCCAACCAAAAGCACAGAGAGCCAAATAATGGTGAATTACACCTTCATTACTGTGAGACTTTAAAACTCTATAAACGTAAAACACTCAGAACCAAAAAAGCACAGTACAACAGCAAGCGGCTGACACTAATTGAGGAGACAAATGGACAACCCATTTTAAAACACTCTATATCATATATCATACCTTTAAATTGATACAAACGCAGAACAACGCCAAATTAATGAGAAGTTGAATGGGTTAGAAAAAGCTATAAAGGACAATCAACATCCATTGGACTCCCCAATTACTGACCAGGAGCTCTATAAGAAACTAAACTATTACTGACCAGGAGCTCAATAAGAAACTAAACTATTACTGACCAGGAGCTCTATAAGAAGCTAAACTATTACTGACCAGGAGCTCTATAAGAAACTAAACTATTACTGACCAGGAGCTCTATAAGAAACTAAACTATTACTGACCAGGAGCTCTATAAGAAACTAAACTATTACTGACCAGGAGCTCTATAAGAAGCTAAACTATTACTGACCAGGAGCTCTATAAGAAACTAAACTATTACTGACCAGGAGCTCCATAAGAAACTAAACTATTACTGACCAGGAGCTCTATAAGAAACTAAACTATTACTGACCAGGAGCTCTATAAGAAACTAAACTATTACTGACCAGGAACTCTATAAGAAGCTAAACTATTACTGACCAGGAGCTCTATAAGAAACTAAACTATTACTGACCAGGAGCTCTATAAGAAACTAAACTATTACTGACCAGGAGCTCTATAAGAAACTAAACTATTACTGACCAGGAGCTCTATAAGAAACTAAACTATTACTGACCAGGAGCTCTAAAGAAACTAAACTATTACTGACCAGGAGCTCTATAAGAAACTAAACTATTACTGACCAGGAGCTCTATAAGAAACTAAACTATTACTGACCAGGAGCTCTATAAGAAACTAAACTATTACTGACCAGGAGCTCTATAAGAAACTAAACTATTACTGACCAGGAGCTCTATAAGAAACTAAACTATTACTGACCAGGAGCTCTATAAGAAACTAAACTATTACTGACCAGGAGCTCTATAAGAAACTTCAGGCTCTCAAATTTAAAAAAGCATGCGGACCTGATGGCATCCTCAATGAGATGCTCAAACTCACTAGTGCAGCATCTCAATTGGCTATAATATAACTGTTTAATTTGATCCTGAGTGTAGGTTATTTCCCTGACATCTGGAACCATGCACTTATAACCCAAATCTTTGAAAACAGAGACAAATGTGACCCTAACAATTACAGAGGCATTTGTGTGAACAGTAACCTGGGGAAGGTTTTCTGTAGTATTATAAACATAAGAGTTCTAAACTTCCTTAATAAACACAATGTCTTGAGTAAAAGGCGAACTGGATTTATACCAAAACATTGCACAAGCGATCATATTTACACCTTACACACCCTGATAGATAAACACGTCCACCAAAATAATACCAAAATACACACTTGCTTTATCGACATCCAAAAAGCATTTGATTCTATTTGGCATACAGGACTGTTCTACAAAGTTATGGAAAGTGGTGTAGGGGGTAAAACATATGACATAATTAAATCAATGTATACTGGCAATACGTGCAGCATCAAAATTGGCAAGAAAATAACAGAATTCCTTAACCAAGGGCGGGGCCTTCGCCAGGGTTGCAATCTGAGCCCTGCACTCTTCAATATTTACATTAATGAATTGACCCCTATTCCAGAACAATCCTCAGCCCCTGGTGTTAGTCTCCACAATTCAGAGTTTAAATGTCTGCTCTTCGCAGATAACCTATGCTTGCTGTCACCCACAGCACATGGCCTACACAGCAGAGCCTGGACCTGCTAGAGCAGTACTGCCAGACCTGGGCCCTGGCAGTAAACCCCCACAGCACCTGGCCTACAGCAGAGCCTGGACCTGCTAGAGCAGTACTGCCAGACCTGGGCCTTGGCAGTAAACACCAAAAAGACTAAAATAATGATTTTCCAGAGAAGATCCAGATCTCAGGGAATTAGACCAAAGTTCTCAATTGGTACAAAATATATAGAGTACTGCACACACTACAATTACTGAGGTTTAAATATATAGAGTACTGCACACACTACAATTACTGAGGTTTAAATATATAGAGTACTGTACACACTACAATTACTGAGGTTTAAATATATAGAGTACTGCACACACTACAATTACTGAGGTTTAAATATATAGAGTACTGCACACACTACAATTACTGAGGTTTAAATATATAGAGTACTGCACACACTACAATTACTGAGGTTTAAATATATAGAGTACTGTACACACTACAATTACTGAGGTTTAAATATATAGAGTACTGCACACACTACAATTACTGAGGTTTAAATATATAGAGTACTGCACACACTACAATTACTGAGGTTTAAATATATAGAGTACTGCACACACTACAATTACTGAGGTTTAAATATATAGAGTACTGCACACACTACAATTACTGAGGTTTAAATATATAGAGTACTGTACACACTACAATTACTGAGGTTTAAATATATAGAGTACTATACACACTACAATTACTGAGGTTTAAATATATAGAGTACTGCACACACTACAATTACTGAGGTTTAAATATATAGAGTACTGCACACACTACAATTACTGAGGTTTAAATATATAGAGTACTGCACACACTACAATTACTGAGGTTTAAATATATAGAGTACTGCACACACTACAATTACTGAGGTTTAAATATATAGAGTACTGCACACACTACAATTACTGAGGTTTAAATATATAGAGTACTGCACACACTACAATTACTGAGGTTTAAAAATAAGCTCAACTGGACACCTTAATGAGGCAGTGAATGAACTGAGAGAGAAAGCACGCAGGGCATTCTACTCCATTAACAACAAATTCAAATTGAAATACCTATTAAAATGGCTAAAATGAATGGAATATGTCATTGAACCAATTGAACTTTATGGCAGCGAGGTGTGGGGTCCACTTACAAAACATGATCTCATCAAATGGGACAAACACCCATTGAAACTCTGCATGCAGAGTTCTGTAAGATTCTCCTACATGTCCAGAGGAAAACTACAAACAATGCATGCAGGGCAGAATTAGGCCAATATCCACTAATAATTAAAACTCAAAAAAGAGCAATTCAGTTTTGGAAACTTATAAAATACAGTGACCCCCATATCAATACCAAGCACTGCAATGCCAAGAGCTGAGCAAAGAAAAGAGTCCCCTCATCCAGCTGGTCCTGGGGCTGAGTTCACTAACCTGTTCTACTAACACACTGAAGCCTCAGTCCCCTCATCCAGCTGGTCCTGGGGCTGAGTTCACTAACCTGTTCTACTAACACACTGAAGCCTCAGTCCCCTCATCCAGCTGGTCCTGGGGCTGAGTTCACAAACCTATTCTACTATTCTATCCTATTCTACTATTCTCAACACACTGAAGCCTCAGGACCAGAACATCCAATCAATCAGGATAAACCAAATTACAACACAGTCAAAACACAACTAAATTGCTTATTGGGAAACACAAGCAAAAACACAAAGCAAAATGCAGTGCTATCTGGCCCTACATGGCTCCCTGTAGAGGAAAGGCTGTGCAACCACTGCACCACAGCAGAACCTGAGACAGAGATGCATTTCCTGACAAAATGTGAAAAATATAAAACAATTAGAGAGTGTCATTTCCCCAAATTTGAAACCCTTATTCAAGGTTTCAAAGACCTCTCTGATGAGAATAGGCTACCCGTCCTGTTGGGGGAGGACGCAGAGAGCTGTGGGTTGGCAGCGCACTACATTGCTGCCTGCCATAAGATGAGGGACAGTGTCTGACAGACCAATCAACCTGCACATGTCCTCTTCTGTATGCTTATTGTTATTGTTCAATGTATGGTTATTTTGACCCTTGGTTATTGTTGACAATTTTGATTCTTATAATTGTAATCTTGTAAATTACCAAAGTAAGCTTTGGTTACATCATGCCAATAAAGCAAATTTTAGCGAGTTGGGGGAGAGAGAGAGACAGAGAGTAGGGGGAGAGAGAGACAGAGAGTAGGGGGAGAGAGAGAGTGAGAGAGGGAGAGAGTAGGGGAAGAGAGAGAGAGGGGGAGAGAGGGAGAGAGAGAGAGAGAGACAGAGAGAGAGACAGAGAGAGAGACAGAGAGTAGGGGAGAGAAAGAGTGAGAGAGGGAGAGAGTAGGGGGAGAGAGAGAGAGAGAGGAGAGAGTAGGGAAGAGAGAGAGAGAGAGGGGGAGAGAGGGAGAGAGAGAGAGACAGAGAGAGAGACAGAGAGAGAGACAGAGAGTAGGGGGAGAGAGAGAGTGAGAGAGGGAGAGAGTAGGGGGAGAGAGAGAGTGAGAGAGGGAGAGAGGGAGAGAGAGAGAGAGAGACAGAGAGAGAGACAGAGAGAGAGACAGAGAGAGAGACAGAGAGTAGGGGGAGAGAGAGAGTGAGAGAGGGAGAGAGTAGGGGAAGAGAGAGAGAGAGAGGGGAGAGAGGGAGAGAGAGAGAGAGAGAGACAGAGAGAGAGACAGAGAGTAGGGGAGAGAGAGAGAGAGAGAGAGAGAGAGAGAGAAGAGAAGAGAAGAGAAGAGAAGAGAAGAGAAGAGAAGAGAAGAGAAGAGAAGAGAAGAGAAGAAAAGAGAAGAAAAGAGAAGAGAAGAGAAGAGAAGAGAAGAGAAGAGAAGAGAAGAGAAGAGAAGAGAAGAGAGAGAGAAGAGGAGAGAAGAGAAGAGAAGAGAAGAGAAGAGAAGAGAAGAGAAGAGAGGAGAGAAGAGGAGAGGAGAGAAGAGGAGAGGAAAGAAGAGAAGAGAAGAGAAGAGGAGAGGAGAGAAGAGGAGAGAAGAGAAGAGGAGAGGAGAGGAGAGGAGAGGAGAGGAGAGGAGAGGAGAGGAGAGGAGAGGAGAGGAGAGGAGAGGAGAGGAGAGGAGAGGAGAGGAGAGGAGAGGAGAGGAGAGAAGAGAAGAGGAGAGGAGAGGAGAGGAGAGGAGAGAGAGAGAAGAGAAGAGGAGAGAAGAGAAGAGAAGAGAAGAGAAGAGAAGAGAAGAGAAGAGAAGAGAAGAGAAGAGAAGAGAAGAGAAGAGAAGAGAGAGAGGAGAGGAGAGGAGAGGAGAGGAGAGGAGAGGAGAGGAGAGGAGAGGAGAGGAGAGGAGAGGAGAGGAGAGGAGAGGAGAGGAGAGGAGAGAGAGAGAGACAGAGAGAGTGTGTGAGTGTGTGGTGTGTGTGGTGTAGAACTCCACAGAGAGAGAGTGTGTGTGTGTATTTACCCTGGTACAGGCCTCCCCCAGGCGGGACACAGATCCCAGTGTGTGTGTGGTGTAATACTCCACCAGGTCTATCAGGGTGTTGAAGGGATGGGTCTGTTCCAGCCAGTACTGACCATCCTGCTCACAGATCTTGAAGTGCTTGGCTTGGTTGCCGACTTTGACTGTGAACACACACACAAACACACACACACACACACAGACTCACTGGGTAAAGCAGTCCAGGATCACAGTTAGAATGTGGTTCAAGGGGGAAATGGGAGTGGTTCAAGGGGGAAATGGGAGTGGTTCAACGGAGAAATGGGAGTGGTTCAATGGGGAAATGGGAGTGGTTCAAGGGGGAAATGGGAGTGGTTCAACGGGGAAATGGGAGTGGTTCAACGGGGAAATGGGAGTGGTTCAACGGGGAAATGGGAGTGGTTCAACGGGGAAATGGGAGTGGTTCAAGGGGGAAACAAGACAAGTTCAGAGGATTGCGTGCCCGCAGTTACACGGGTAAAGACAGCTCTAGGAATATGGTAATTAACCTAGCAACAGATCATTATAACCCTGATTGGTTGAGCTAGGTTTTTAACCATAGGGCTGGATCAAAAGCCTGCATACATAACTCTCCAGGACCTCTCGGGTTGTATGTATGGGCATTGGGCACATTCACACCCTCCACTTCCTTGCTTCTCTCTGTTTTGACATACACCAACACCCACCTGAGAGGACGTAGCCCACCTGGCCTTTCTCACTGACACGGATAAGGAAGGCACCCTCTCCATTCTCTGGAGAAAGAATTTGGCTCAGGGCTTCAAACCGGTTCATCTTCCCAAAGTACCATCTGGTAAGAGATAAGGAGAGATAGAGAGAGAGACAGAGAGAGAGAGA
>NC_056444.1:82872035-82972035 GCF_018296145.1 Oncorhynchus tshawytscha | reverse complement strand
TCGATACTCACGGCTGTGCGTTGACAGACTCTCCCCTTGCCAGGTAGTTATTTGGCACAATCCCCTTCGCCAAAACGCGCCCATTCCTGTCTATTTTACGCGCAGTCCACCAGTCTCCGGATCGACTGATGACGTTGAACAGATCTCCCTCTTGGAACGACAACTCATCTTTTTCTCGTGCCTCAAATCTCCACAAAGCCATGTAGATCGCGCTTTCCGTGGGCTGGGGCGCATCCCGACGCATCGAGTTCCTCGGGTTCCTCGTAAATGACCGCCTGCCATTATACGAGATCTCTACACACTCGTCATCGGCGACATCGTTCGAGATCCCTTCCACTGTGTTACTACATTCGGTGTTATTTTTGTCGCCAAACAGCCTGACCCATAGCGTCTCCAGACAGGGGCACGTTTTGCGCAGACAGTCCCCCATATGAGAGCGGTGTCCGGGCTTTTGACACGGCTAGACGCACAGCACCTGTTATACGGGTAGTGGCTCAGTGCGCATGGAATCCTTGGAACTTGCCACACACGTTCAGTAAGTAGCCTACTTTACGTCAGCGTTGGTTCTAAGTGCTTCAAATACACATCAACACAACTTCCTTGTAAAATGGGCACCCCGCCTACACTGCCACAATAGGTCTTGGATAGCCTATAGCTTTCTCTCTCTCTCTCTCTCTCTCTCTCTCTCTCTCTCTCTCTCTCTCTGTCTCTCTCTCTCTCTCTCTCTCTCTCTCTCTCTGTCTCTCTCTCTCTCTCTCTCTGTCTCTCTCTCTCTCTCTCTCTCTCTCTCTCTCCCCTCTCTCTCTCTCTCTCACTCACTCACTCACAAATTGCCCTCAGAACAGCCTCAGTTCGTCGGGGGCATGGACTCTACAAGGTGTCGAAAGCGTTCCACAGGGATGCTTGCCCATGTTGAGTCCATTGCTTTCCACAGTTGTGTCAAAATGGGTGGTGGACCATTCTTTATACACATGGGAAACTGGTGAGCATGGAAAAACCCAGCAGTGTTGCCGTTCTTGACACAAACCGGTGCACCTTGTCTTGCCCGTTCACCCTCTGAATGGCACACATACACAATCCATGTCTCAATTGTTTCAAGGACTTAAAAATCATTTTTTTTAACCCGTTTCCTCTCCCCTTCATCTACACTGATTGAAGTGGATTGAACAAGAAAAGAGAACAGTAAGGGGGATCATAGCTTTCACCTGAATTCACCTGGTCAGTCTATGTCATGGATTCACCTGGTCAGTCTATGTCATGGTTTCACCTGGTCAGTCTATGTCATGGATTCACCTGGTCAGTCTATGTCATGGATTCACCTGGTCAGTCTATGTCATGGATTCACCTAGTCAGTCTATGTCATGGATTCACCTGGTCAGTCTATGTCATGGATTCACCTGGTCAGTCTATGTCATGGATTCACCTGGTCAGTCTATGTCATGGATTCACCTGGTCAGTCTATGTCATGGATTCACCTGGTCAGTCTATGTCATGGATTCACCTGGTCAGTCTATGTCATGGATTCACCTGGTCAGTCTATGTCATGGATTCACCTGGTCAGTCTATGTCATGGATTCACCTGGTCAGTCTATGTCATGGATTCACCTGGTCAGTCTATGTCATGGATTCACCTAGTCAGTCTATGTCATGGATTCCCTGGTCAGTCTATGCCATGGATTCACCTGGTCAGTCTATGTCATGGATTCACCTGGTCAGTCTATGTCATGGATTCACCTGGTCAGTCTATGTCATGGATTCACCTGGTCAGTCTATGTCATGGATTCACCTAGTCAGTCTATGTCATGGATTCACCTGGTCAGTCTATGTCATGGATTCACCTGGTCAGTCTATGTCATGGATTCACCTGGTCAGTCTATGTCATGGATTCACCTGGTCAGTCTATGTCATGGATTCACCTGGTCAGTCTATGTCATGGATTCACCTGGTCAGTCTATGTCATGGATTCACCTGGTCAGTCTATGTCATGGATTCACCTGGTCAGTCTATGTCATGGATTCACCTGGTCAGTCTATGTCATGGATTCACCTGGTCAGTCTATGTCATGGATTCACCTGGTCAGTCTATGTCATGGATTCACCTGGTCAGTCTATGTCATGGATTCACCTGGTCAGTCTATGTCATGGATTCACCTGGTCAGTCTATGTCATGGATTCACCTGGTCAGTCTATGTCCTGGATTCCCTGGTCAGTCTATGTCATGGATTCACCTGGTCAGTCTATGTCATGGATTCACCTGGTCAGTCTATGTCATGGATTCACCTGGTCAGTCTATGTCATGGATTCACCTGGTCAGTCTATGTCCTGGATTCACCTGGTCAGTCTATGTCATGGATTCACCTGGTCAGTCTATGTCATGGATTCACCTGGTCAGTCTATGTCATGGATTCACCTGGTCAGTCTATGTCATGGATTCACCTGGTCAGTCTATGTCATGGATTCACATGGTCAGTCTATGTCCTGGATTCCCTGGTCAGTCTATGTCATGGATTCACATGGTCAGTCCTTGCTTTCCGTAGATCTGTCTATGAATTTGAATGTGGTAACATTTCTCCAGCCCCATCCATTAGCTTTTTGTTTTACCAAAACAGAGGAGGGTACCCGCTTTGTTTATTGTGTGTTTTTAAAAAAAACTGTAGAACTATATGAGGCTTTTTATCATCTAGAAATCCATTTCCTGTCATCATAAGAAGTTTTATCAACATTTACCACTCGTAAGTTCATTGTCCCACATGACACTAGGTCACATAAAGACAAGAGCTCTTACAGGTCAGAAAGGTTTGGACAGCTGACATTAGAGGTTCTGAAAAAAAACAAAAAACACTTGCCCATCAGACAAGTCAGGAATATTTGCTAGTAGACGAAGAAGATTATAATCACTTGTCTGAAAATGTAAAGTAGCTATTTTCACCTACACACAAGGAAGGAACCAGTAACACCACACTACTAGAAATATTAGCATTTGGGTTGCTATAATAATCAAGTAATCACCTGGCCAATAGGGAAACCACAGAGCAGGTTTAACTTGTGTGACTGCTCAAATCACTTGTTGGACAACCCTTAAAACCTCTTTAGGATCAGACACTTAAAAAATAAAAAAAATGCCCAAAATGACATACCCAAATCTAACTGCCTGTAGCTCAGGCCCTGAAGCAAGGATATGCATATTATTGGTACCATTTGAAAGGAAACACTTTGAGGTTTGTGGAAATGTGAAATTAATGTAGGAGAATATAACACAATAGATCTGGTAAAATATAATACAAAGAAAAAAACAACTGTTCTTTTGTATTTTTTGTTGTTGTCCCATCATCTTTGAAATGCAAGAAAATGGCCATAATGGATTATTCCAGCCCCGGTGCAATTTAGATTTTGGCCACTAGATGACAGCAGTATATGTGCAACGTTTTAGACAGTTCCAATGAACCATTGCATATCTGTTCAAAATGTTGTATCAAGACTGCCCAAATGTGCCTAATTGGTTTATTAATAACTTTTCAAGTTCAGAATTGTGCACTCTCCTCAAACAATAGCATGGTATTATGTAACAGCTACTGTAAATTGGACAGTGCAGTTAGATTAACAAGAATTTAAGCTTTCTGTCCAATATCAGATATGTCTACGTCCTGGGAAATGTTCTTGTTACTTACAACCTCATGCTAATCGCATTAGCCTACGTTAGCTCAACTGTCCGGCAGGGGACCCACCAATCCTGAAGAAGTTTTGGAATGAAGGATGTTTAAGTCCTTGAAACAGCTGAGACATGGATTTAAAGATGTTCATATGAGCTCTTACTGGAAAACAAGGGGAGACGGTGGCGTAGCGCTGTTTTGCAACTCCCCCTGTAATTCTACACATGTTTGAGGCTGAGAGAACATGTTTGAGGCTGAGAGAACATGTTTGAGGCTGAGAGAACATGTTTGAGGCTGAGAGAACATGTTTGAGGCTGAGAGAACATGTTTGAGGCTGAGAGAACATGTTTGAGGCTGAGAGAACATGCTGCAGTTTTACTACGATCAGCAGTTTGGGTTTTTCACCTCTGATTATTTTGACTAAATCACGATTTCGCTTATTTTGAATTTCGGAAAGTGAATGGAACATTTGGGCCATAGACTTGTAAAGAGAGAGGGTGGAGCTCTACACAGAGAGAGGGTGGAGCTCTACACAGAGAGAGGGTGGAGCTCTACACAGAGAGAGGGTGGAGCTCTACACAGAGAGAGGGTGGAGCTCTACACAGAGAGAGGGTGGAGCTCTACACAGAGAGAGGGTGGAGCTCTACACAGAGAGAGGGTGGAGCTCTACACAGAGAGAGGGTGGAGCTCTACACAGAGAGAGGGTGGAGCTCTTCGTTCCGGGTCTCTTCTTAAGACTTATTGACCCAGAACTTAAACGAGCATCTGACCGATTACACAAAACTTTAGTTCTGGATTAACCCATATTAATAGTAATATTAATTTAGTCCCACAGTCTATGGTTGTGTTTCTACAGTCTATGGTTGTGTTTCTACAGTCTACGGTTGTGTTTCTACAGTCTATGGTTGTGTTTCTACAGTCTATGGTTGTGTTTCTACAGTCTACGGTTGTGTTTCTACAGTCTACGGTTGTGTTTCTACAGTCTATGGTTGTGTTTCTACAGTCTATGGTTGTGTTTCTACAGTCTATGGTTGTGTTTCTACAGTCTATGGTTGTGTTTCTACAGTCTATGGTTGTGTTTCTACAGTCTACGGTTGTGTTTCTACAGTCTATGGTTGTGTTTCTATGGTTGTGTTTCTATGGTTGTGTTTCTACAGTCTATAGTTGTGTTTATACAGTCTATGGTTGTGTTTATACAGTCTATGGTTGTGTTTATACAGTCTATGGTTGTGTTTCTATGGTTGTGTTTCAGCAGGCTCACAGATGGCAGTCAGGGCTTGTGGAAGTGAGAGCATGAATGGAGATTTTACAATTCCTTCTTTCTCGGCTGTGTGTGTGTGTGTGTGTGTGTGTGTGTGTGTGTGTGTTTTAGCACCTGTGTGTGTGTGTGTGTGTGTCTGTGTGTTTTAGCACCTGTGCGTGCGTGTGTGTGTGTGTGTGTGTGTGTGTGTGTTGTTTTTGTGTCTCTGTGTGTTTTAGCACCTGTGCGTGCGTGTGTGTGTGTGTGTGTGTGTGTGTGTGTGTGTGTGTGTGTGTGTGTGTGTGTGTGTGTGTGTGTGTGTGTCTCTGTGTGTTTTAGCACCTGTGCGTGCGTGCGTGTGTGTGTGTGTGTGTGTGTGTGTGTGTGTGTGTGTGTGTGTGTGTGTGTGTGTGTGTGTGTGTGTGTGTGTGTGTGTTTGTGTCTCTGTGTGTTTTAGCACCTGTGCGTGCGTGCGTGTGTGTGTGTGTGTGTGTGTGTGTGTGTGTGTGTGTGTGTGTGTGTGTGTGTGTGTGTGTGTGTGTGTGTGTGTGTGTGTGTGTGTGTTTCACCCTCCAGCTCGGTAGGTGGCGGTAATACACCACATGTGTTAGTTTACAAACCGCCAATGAAAACGAAAGAAGAACATCGACCCGGAAGGGATTAGGTTCGTTGTCTTTGTATGAAGCCACCTGCTAAAATGTCTAAACCAACGTCTCTATTTGTAATCTTCTTTTCTTTATTTGTCATGAGTGAAGCTGTCTTCGAAGATCAAGTTGGCAAATTTGATTGGTATGTAGCTGTTCATTGAGAATACCCATTGATGCCGCTATGCAGTTAGCTAAACTAGTGCTATGTGCTGACCATTGACAGCGTCCCTTATCATAGATCATGGCGAAAAGACAGTAAGTAAGCCTCTGGGGTGTCTGGTTCAGTCAATAGGTATCCTTGTCATGTCTGCACCTGTATTGACAGTCACTTGTTGGAATAGCTCATGAATGTAAATATCTTATTGGATCGCTTCCTCTTTACTGTGGGAAGAAGATCCATGTCCCATCTGCTCCTTGTGACAGGTGTCTTTGCCACCGATATGATTCAGAGTCTCAAAACGCAGCATTAATGAAGAAGGCAAATGTACATTGGTGATTGATTAGCTAAAGTACAAAAATATCTAGCTATATTTTCTTATTAAATATTCTCTTATTTCCAGGAGACAGCAGTATGTGGGGAAGACGCTCTTTGCCCACTTTGACTCGCATTCGCAGTCGTCTAAAAAGTTGTTTCTCGCCACCGACAAGAATATCTTTGCGTCTTTCAACTCCAGGACTGGAGATCTCTGTGAGGATTTTGTCATTCATATTACAATACAAAACATGTTTATAGCTTTTCTCTTTTAGTCTGAAATCTGTGACCAAAAAATAAATAATTGTTGTTGAATATCTTCCGTAGAGTTAATTATTTTTCATTCCTACTTCACAGTTTGGAGACATGTTGACAAGGTGGGACCAGAGGGAACCATAGATATACTTTTGCTGCATGGACAAGGTGACAATAGTCTTTAAGGTCACTAGACTGCCTAGTTACTTGGCTTAGCCAACATAACTGTGTTGTACAGAGTCAATTATATTGGCTTTATCTTTTCCTATGTTAATTGTAAGATTCTGCCTTCAGCGGGTATTTGAATGGCTGTTCTTTTACGTCTTCTCTAGATGCTCTGATGGTGGTTGGAGGTGGTCGTTTGCTCCGTTCCTGGGACACAAACATGGGCGGGCTGAACTGGGAGGCCGTGCTGGATACTGGCAGGTGCGTGTGTTTGTGTGCAGATGACCCGTTCTCCATTTAACTGCGGGTTTTGTAGCTGAGAGACACTCCATAGAAATGGACAAGGATTTTAGATATTTTGCCAGATGACTAACTGCTCCTATTGTCTCTCTCTATTTCAGCTTCCAGGCTGCGTGTTTTGTGGCCATACAGGACACCGTAAAGCATGTAGCTGTCCTTAAGAAAGCTGTCATCTCTCTCCACTACCTCACCAATGGACACCAGAAATGGGTGGAAAACCTGCCTGACAGGTAGGGTACAGTACGACACTGGTTCTCATACCTGGGTCCGAACAGTATCTGTTTTCTTTCAGATACTTTAGCTGATATAATGGAAAAAATGGTCCCAAAAAGTGCAAGCCCATCTCCAGAATGTCCCAAACAAATGTACAAAGTATCTGAAAGATTTAAAAGGCTCTTTTGACTCTAGGTCTTGAGCAATTAGGTGCTAAACTATTAAGTATTTTTTTTGGTTGTTGATCACAGTGATACGGTCCAGTACCAGGCAGTGTACTCTGGGGGAGAAGAGGAGGTCTATGTGTTGGGGGTGGTTCCTAACTCTCACCTCACTATCATAGCCTACAGCCTAGAGGATGGAGAGATCATCAAGCAGGTAACTTGGTCTAGAACTCCGTGACGTCTCCTCATCAAATGTCATGGTATATACAAGTATAACTCCATAACTGTCACAGCTGTTTTGTGTGTGTCTGGGATCGGGGCTGTGTGTGTCTGGGATCGGGGCTGTGTGTGTCTGGGATCGGGGCTGGGCTGTGTGTGTCTGGGATCGGGGCTGTGTGTGTCTGGGATCGGGGCTGTGTGTGTCTGGGATCGGGGCTGTGTGTGTCTGGGATCGGGGCTGTGTGTGTCTGGGATCTGGGGGGATCTGTGTGTGTCTGGGATCGGGGCTGGGATCGGGGCTGTGTGTGTGTGTCTGGGATCGGGGCTGGGGCTGTGTGTGTCTGGGATCGGGGCTGTGTGTGTCTGGGATCGGGGCTGTGTGTGTGTGTGTGTGTCTGGGATCGGGGCTGTGTGTGTGTGTGTGTGTCTGGGATCGGGGCTGTGTGTGTGTGTGTGTCTGGGATCGGGGCTGTGTGTGTGTGTGTGTCTGTCTGGATCGGGGCTGTGTGTGTGTGTGTGTCTGGGATCGGGGCTGTGTGGGCTGTGTGTGTGTGTCTGGGATCTGGGATCGGGCTGTGTGTGTGTGTGTGTCTGGGATCGGGGCTGTGTGTGTGTGTGTGTCTGGGATGTGTGTGTGTGTCTGGGATCAGGGCTGTGTGTGTGTGTGTGTGTGTGTCTGGGATCGGGATCGGGTGTGTGTCTGGGATCAGGGCTGTGTGTGCTGGGATCAGGGCTGTGTGTGTGTGTCTGGGATCAGGGCTGTGTGTGTCTGGGATCAGGGCTGTGTGTGTGTGTCTGGGATCAGGGCTGCTGTGTGTGTCTGGGATCAGGGCTGGCTGTGTGTCTGGGATCAGGGGCTGTGTGTGTCTGTGTGGATGGGATCAGGGCTCTGTGTGTGTCTGGGATCTGGGATCAGGGCTGTCTGTGTCTGGGATCAGGGCTGTGTGTGTCTGTGTCTGGGATCAGGGCTGTGTGTGTGTGTCTGGGATCAGGGCTGTGTCTGGGATCAGGGCTGTGTGTGTCTGTGTCTGGGATCAGGGCTGTGTGTCTGGGATCAGGGCTGTGTCTGGGATCTGGGATCAGGGGCTGTGTCTGGGATCAGGGCTGTGTCTGGGATCAGGGCTGTGTGTGTCTGTGTCTGGGATCAGGGCTGTGTGTCTGGGATCAGGGCTGTGTCTGGGATCAGGGCTGTGTCTGGGATCAGGGCTGTGTCTGGGATCAGGGCTGTGTCTGGGATCAGGGCTGTGTGTGTCTGTGTCTGGGATCAGGGCTGTGTGTGTCTGTCTGGGATCAGGGCTGTGTGTGTCTGTGTCTGGGATCAGGGCTTTGTGTGTCTGTGTCTGGGATCAGGATCAGGGCTGTGTGTGTCTGTGTCTGGGATCAGGGCTGTGTCTGGGATCAGGGCTGTGTGTGTGTCTGGGATCAGGGCTGTGTGTGTCTGTGTCTGGGATCAGGGCTGTGTCTGGGATCAGGGCTGTGTGTGTCTGTGTCTGAGATCAGGGCTGTGTCTGGGATCAGGGCTGTGTCTGGGATCAGGGCTGTGTGTGTCTGTGTCTGGGATCAGGGCTGTGTCTGGGGGATCAGGGCTGTGTGGGATCAGGGCTGTGTCTGGGATCAGGGCTGTGTGTGTCTGTGTCTGGGATCAGGGCTGTGTGTCTGGGATCAGGGCTGTGTCTGGGATCAGGGCTGTGTCTGGGATCAGGGCTGTGTCTGGGATCAGGGCTGTGTGTGTCTGTGTCTGGGATCAGGGCTGTGTGTCTGGGATCAGGGCTGTGTGTGTGTGTCTGGGATCAGGGCTGTGTGTGTGTGTGTGTCAATCCTCACCATGTGATTTATCATAGTAGCAGGCTGAATAATCAGACCCAAACGGAGAGGTGAAAGTGACAGAGAAATACAGCTTTTCTCTATCCAATCAGAGCATCAGGATCAACGTACAACCCCGCCCTTCTCTCTACAGACAAGCAAACTAGCCAGTTGAGTTATTTGGACCACTTAATGCCTCACAATTGAGGCCCCCCCCCCATTTCTTTTCTTCAATAAAATGCAAATTAATTATTTAAAAATCATACAATGTGATTTTCTGGATTTTTGTTTTAGATTCCGTCTCTCACAGTTGAAGTGTACCTATGATAAAAAAAATTACAGACCTCTACATGCTTTGTAAGTAGGAAAATCAGCAGTGTATCAAATACTTGTTCTCCCCACTATGTATGTGTGTATATATATACAAAAGTATGTGTGCACCCCTTCAAATTAGTGGATTAGGCTATTTCATCCATATCCATTGCTGACAGGTATATAAAATCGAGCACACGGCCATGCAATCTCCATAGACAAACACTGGCAGTAGAATGGCCTTACTTAATGCCACCTTTCCAACAAGTCAGTTTGTCAAATTTCTGCCATGCGAGAGCTTCCTTGGTCAACTGTAAGTCCAGGAGTCCAGGAAAAGTCCAGGAGCAACAACGGCTCAGCCTCGAAGTGGTAGGCCACACCAGCTCACAGAACGGGACCGCTGAAGTGACTAACACTCCCTACCGAGTTCCAAATTGGGGCGGCAGGGTAGCCTAGTGGTTAGAGCATTGGACTAGTAACCGAAAGGTTGCAAGTTCAAATCACCGAGCTGACAAGGTACAAAATCTGTCGTTCTGCCCTTGAACAGGCAGTTAACCCACAGTTCCTAGACCAGTTAACCCACTGTTCCTAGACCAGTTAACCCACTGTTCCTAGACCAGTTAACCCACTGTTCCTAGACCAGTTAACCCACTGTTCCTAGACCAGTTAACCCCACTGTTCCTAGACCAGTTAATCCACTGTTCCTAGACCAGTTAACCCACTGTTCCTAGACCAGTTAACCCCACTGTTCCTAGACCAGTTAACCCACTGTTCCTAGACCAGTTAACCCCACTGTTCCTAGACCAGTTAACCCACTGTTCCTAGACCAGTTAACCCCACTGTTCCTAGACCAGTTAACCCCACTGTTCCTAGACCAGTGTTCCTAACCCCCCACTGTTCCTAGACCAGTTAACCCCACCTGTTCCTAGACCAGTTAACCCCACTGTTCCTAGACCAGTTAACCCCACTGTTCCTAGACCAGTTAACCCCACAGTTCCTAGACCAGTTAACCCACAGTTCCTAGACCAGTTAACCCCACAGTTCCTAGACCAGTTAACCCACAGTTCCTAGACCAGTTAACCCACTGTTCCTAGACCAGTTAACCCCACTGTTCCTAGACCAGTTAACCCACTGTTCCTAGACCAGTTAACCCACTGTTCCTAGGCCGTCATTGAAAATAACAATTAACTGACTTGCCTAGTAAAACAAAGGTTAAAAAAAACTGCCTCTGGAAGCAACCTCAGCACAAGAACTGTTCGTCGGGAGCTTCATGAAATGGGTTTCCATGGCCGAGCAGCCGCACACAAGACTAAGATCACCATGTGCCAAGCTTCGGCTGGAGTGGTATAAAACCCGCTGCCCAAATTCATAGTGCCAACTATAAAGTTTGATGGAGGAAGAAGAATGAACGGTCTGGGGATGTTTTTCATATCACACTCTTCATATAAATAAATAATTTATTATATAGTTTACTGCAATTTTTTTTCGCAATTATGTATCTGGAGTGGGTTTGGTTGGTAAATCTCTGTAATCTGGTTCCCCAACATTAAACTAAACTAAACTAAGTGAACCAAACCCAAAACAAAGACATTTGGCAAATTCTATGCATTTAACTATTAAATACATCATTAACAGTCATAACAAAGTAGGTCTTTCACCTTGTGACACTACACAAGCAATACAATATAACGGAGTGTTCTGGTTAATTCCACAATATAACGGAGTGTTCTGGTTAATTCCACAATATAACGGAGTGTTCTGGTTAATTCCACAATATAACGGAGTGTTCTGGTTAATTCCACAATATAACGGAGTGTTCTGGTTAATTCCACAACGTAACGGAGTGTTCTGGTTAATTCCACAACGTAAACGGAGTGTTCTGGTTAATTCCACAATATAACGGAACCCTGGTTAATTCCACAATATAACAGTTTCTGGTTAATTCCACAATATAACGGAGTGTTCTGGTTAATTCATACAACATAACGGGTTCTGGTTAATTCCACAACGTAACGGAGTGTTCTGGTTAATTCCACAACGTAACGGAGTGTTCTGGTTAATTCCACAATATAACGGAGTGTTCTGGTTAATTCCACAATATAACGGAGTGTTCTGGTTAATTCCACAATATAACGGAGTGTTCTGGTTAATTCCACAATATAACGGAGTGTTCTGGTTAATTCCACAATATAACGGAGTGTTCTGGTTAATTCCACAACGTAACGGAGTGTTCTGGTTAATTCCACAATATAACGGAGTGTTCTGGTTAATTCCACAATATAACGGAGTGTTCTGGTTAATTCCACAACATAACGGAGTGTTCTGGTTAATTCCACAACATAACGGAGTGTTCTGGTTAATTCCACAACGTAACGGAGTGTTCTGGTTAATTCCACAACGTAACGGAGTGTTCTGGTTAATTCCACAACGTAACGGAGTGTTCTGGTTAATTCTACGATACACACGTCATATCTCTAACCCTGTTGGTTGTGATGTCTGTTATGGTTCTCAGAGGTCAGTTGAAGCCCCGTGGCTGTCCAGTGTTGAGTCCAGCTGTGTGGTGATTGGTCAAGGGGTGCTGATGTGTGTGGACCCCGCCACTCTCGCCCTCTACACCCTCCCGATACAGGCTGAGGAGGCGCCACAGTTCAACCAGATCCTACTGCAGGTAACTCCTGTTCAACCACGACTTGAAGCTACGAAGTGTAAAGAAAGTCTTCATGGTCTCAGTTAGGTGGACACGTTGGTGTGTAACAGGCTATATATTGTACCTTTTTCGATTAAAACATCTACAAAATAACCCCCCCCAGTCTCTGGATCTGGAGGTGTCCCTGGGCTTCCAGCCCGTCCTGGTGTCCAGCCAGCCCCACCCGGCCCGCTCCCCCATCTCAGAGTTCTTTCTCCAGCTCGGACCAGACCACCACGTCCTGCTACAGCTCAATGCTGATGGATACACCATCGCCGCACTCAGAGACTTCCAGCCGGTACAGAATCACCATTCGTTCATTTAATGAACTTTAATTTATCCCAGACGGGCAATTTATTATTGCTACTTATCTTATAAGATTTTACTTATAAGATTTTTACCTCAAATGTTGTTAGTTGGGAGATCAATGGAGCTGAATGAGTTGTGTGACTAACTGGAGAATGTCTATGTTTCTAGGCGTTCTTGGTCTCATTTGCCACCACAGGGGAGAAGACTGTTGCTGCCGTCATGACTCCCAAAAACGAAACCGTGAGTCTTCAAAAAAAAAAAAAAAGGTTCAACAACATTTGTTTTTTTAAAGATGTCTCAGAATGACCTAAAAGGATCGAAGTGTCACATCATGCATGTGGTCATATAGTGTGTAGTTAGTTAGTTCTACTGAAGTATGTAACCCATTTTCAATGTTTTTTTAATTTTTTTAAACTTCCTTTCTGTTCCCGCTCCAGGCTTGTGATATCAATCTGTTCAGCGCTGATTCAGGTCGTAGGTTGTTGGATACAACTGTCATCTTTCCCCTCGATCTTAACGGTGGGAAACCCTTCAAGGTCTGTATGAGGAGAACGATCGTGGAGTATAGAGTAGGGATTGGAGTGGAATATAGAGTAGGGATTGGAGACCTTGGTGGGAGTGGAGTATAGAGTAGGGATTGGAGACCTTGATGGGAGTGGAGTATAGAGTAGGGATTGGAGTTAGTTTGGAGACCTTGGAGGGAGTGGAGTATATCAGTAGGGATTGGAGACCATTTATAATAGGGATGGGGAGTTTTAGGGATTGGAGACCTTTTTTAATTGGAGACTTCCTTTTGGAGACCATGGTGGGAGTCCCTTGGAGGGAGTGGAGTATAGAATAGGGATTGGAGACCAGGCTTGGGATTGAGACCTATGGGAATCTGTTTGGAGACCTTGGAGGGAGTGGAGTATAGAGTGATTGGAGACAGGGAGTATAGAGTAGGGATGGGGAGTGGAGTATAGGTAGGGATTGGAGACCTTGGTGGGAGTGGAGTATCTAGGGATTGGAGACCTTGGTGGGAGTGGAGTATAGAGTAGGGATTGGAGACCTTGGAGGGAGTGGAGTATAGAGTAGGGATTGGAGACCTTGGAGGGAGTGGAGTATAGAGTAGGGATGGGGAGTGGAGTATAGAGTAGGGATTGGAGACCTTGGTGGGAGTGGAGTCTAGAGTAGGGATTGGAGACCTTGGAGGAGTGGAATAGAGTAGGGATTGGAGACCTTGGTGGGAGTGGAGTATAGAGTAGGGATTGGAGACCTTGATGGGAGTGGAGTATAGAGTAGGGATTGGAGACCTTGGTGGGAGTGGAGTATAGAGTAGGGATTGGAGACCTTGATGGGAGTGGAGTATAGAGTAGGGATTGGAGAGGAGTATAGAGTAGGGATTGGAGACCTTGGTGGGAGTGGAGTATAGAGTAGGGATTGGAGACCTTGGTGGGAGTGGAGTATAGAGTAGGGATTGGAGACCTTGGAGGGAGTGGAGTATAGAGTAGGGATTGGAGACCATGGTGGGAGTGGAGTATAGAGTAGGGATGGGGAGTGGAGTATAGAGTAGGGATTGGAGACCTTGGTGGGAGTGGAGTATAGAGTAGGGATTGGAGACCTTGGTGGGAGTGGAGTATAGAGTAGGGATTGGAGAGGAGTATAGAGTAGGGATTGGAGACCTTGGAGGGAGTGGAGTATAGAGTAGGGATTGGAGACCTTGGAGGGAGTGGAGTATAGAGTAGGGATGGGGGAGTGGAGTATAGAGTAGGGATGGGGATTGGGATTGAGACCTTGATGGGAGTGGTAGGGATTGGAGAGGAGTAGAGTAGGGATTGGAGAGGAGTATAGAGTAGGGATTGGAGACCTTGATGGGAGTGGAGTATAGAGTAGGGATTGGGGACTTTGATGGGAGTGGAGGCCAACAAAAAAATCAGAACTCGTACCCACATCCGTACTTCCAACTTTGCAAGCTAAACATTTCCGCGGATACCCCTCTTGACAGCGGAGATTTTAGTTGTTCATTGTAGTTGGTTATGTTTTTTTGGGGGGGGGGGTCTTTGGGAATTTATCCGCGGGCTGCTATTGATTATAGAGCTGGGATGGACAAATGGATTGCCATGTGACCCAAGGCCTTCTGATCAATTTACTGGGGGTCGGGGTCGGGGTCTCAACTTACTGTTGCTAGGTAGAATAGTAGATAGAGTACACAAGGTGCAATTTCAACATGTGGTTGTGCATCAGCAGTTTTTCTCATACGTCAGTCAATTAGCCCAATTAACCTGATATTATCAGCATGTTTTGGGGGGGGGATTGCCAATCAGCTATCTAAACTTGTAATCATGGTCGACTCACCAGCCGGGGGCGCCCCCATTGATTTTGTTAGTCAGTCTCACTCAGACATCATATTTAAAAGATGCCAATACTGCTCTCTGCCTCATGGTAAAATGAGTAGAATTGCACAAAAATGTCCTCTAAAACATACAAAATGTCTCTCTTGGCTGTCAAGACGGGGGAATGGGGGGTATACGGATGTGGGTACGCAGACCCACGAGCCACTGCGGCTCCTCGTGATGAGTTCAGATTTTTTTCGTGGCTCCCGACCCTCATCAATGTTGACAAAGTCCCTGGTACAGAGTAGTCTGGCATGAGCCCCACCGAGCCAACCCATCACCTGTTGGAATATACCTGTGTAGAGGTGATGGAGGGAAGTCAAATCAGTCAGATGTTGTTTTTGTTCAGGAAGTCGGGTGTTTAAATGAGGTCCGTAACAGTCGGTCGTGTTCCCTCCCCAGCTGTACGTCCATGCCTTCCTGAAGAAGGACGACTCTGTGGGCTACAGGGTCCTCGTGCAGACACAGGACCATGCTCTCACCTTCATACAGCAGCCAGGTACACACACACACACACACACACACACACACACACACACACACACACACACACACACACAGACACACACAGACACACAGGTACACACACACACACACACACACACACACAGGTACATACACACACACACACACAGGTACATACACACACACACACACAGGTACATACACACACACACACACACACACACACACACACACACACACACACACACACACACACACACACACACACACACACACACACACACACACACACACACACACACACACACACACACACACACACACACACAGGTACATACACACACACACACACACACACACACACACAGGTACATACACACACACACTGGTACACACACTGGTACACACACACACACACACGCTGGTACACACACACACACACGTACACACACACACACACTGGTACACACACTGGTACACACACACACACACACTGGTACACACACACACACACACTGGTACACACACTGGTACACACACACACACACACACACACACTGGTACACACACGTACACACACACACTGGTACACACACACACACACACACACTGGTACACACACACACACACACACTGGTACACACACACTGGTACACACACACACTGGTACACACACACACTGGTACACACACTGGTACACACACACACTGGTACACACACACACACACACACACACACACTGGTACACACACACACACACACACACACACACACACACACACACACACACACACACACTGGTACACACACACACACACACTGGTACACACACACACACACACACACACACACACACACACACACACACACACACACACACACTGGTACACACACACACACACTGGTACACACACACACACACACACACACTGGTCCACACACACACACACACACACACACACACACACACACACTGGTACACACACACACACACACACACACACACACACACACACACTGGTACACACACACACACACACACTGGTACACACACACACACACTGGTACACACACACACACACACACTGGTACACACACACACACACACACACTGGTACACACACACACTGGTACACACACACTGGTACACACACACACACACACACACACACTGGTACACGTACACACACTAGACGAGGCTTCTAACCAACACCTGTGATTCCAGGACGTGTGGTATGGACCAGAGAGGAGGCCCTAGCTGATGTTGTTACCATGGAGATGGTGGACCTGCCACTCACTGGGACCCAGGCGGAGCTGGAGGGGGAGTTTGGCAAGAAAGCTGGTAAAGAACATCAAAGATCCTGACTAACATGATTCATTTAATCATTTTAAAAACAAGCATAGCAAAGACAACCGTGCATAAATAAAATTACGAGGATGACACACACAAAGAAAAGGAGTTGTCTCAACAATACTATCAATGCCTAGTCATTCCCTTCAGATCTAAGTTTTATTTTAACATTTTTAAAAATATATTTTTATTTTATTTTTTTAAATTCTAAGTATTTCACTTTTAATGTGTTTTATTTCTTTGTGGAAGTATATATATATATATTTTTTTTGTTGCCTGTATTTGTTGTCAACTGATAGCGTATAAGGTTAAATGACCATGTCTAAATGAATACTCCTGAATGTGTCGTTATCCTCCGTCGGCTTCATGCCCCCTCTCTCTCTCTCTCTCTCTCTTTGGTTTTCTCACTGCTGCGCTTGGATCCAGCCATTCAAGGTAACGCTGTGAGCTTGCCGTCCTTTCTGTTTGCTTATGTTGAAGCTGTTGTATTTTGTAAGATCAGTCGTGAATGATCAGTCGTGAAAGTAGCTCCTTCAATAAAAGTTTTGTTGCTTTGTCGTTTCTTGTAATCTGTCGTTTTGTTTTGTGTTTCGTCGTAGATTAGTTTGTGCTCGTCAGTGGGGGGGTGTATTTTAGTGTCCCTGTAGATAGAATCCAACCTGCTGTCGTGAAACGCATCACTTCCCAACAGACAATGGATTTGAATGTAAAGAATTAAGATGTGACTGGAACTGTAGATGCATAACATGTTAAGTGTCTGCACCCCCCCCACAGACGGGTTGTTCCCCATGGTGCTGAAGCGTCTGTCATCCCAGGTGATTCTGCTCCAGGTATGGCTGGCCCACCTGTGGAAGCTGTTCTACGAAGCCCGTCAACCCCACGGCCAGGTTAAGAACGAGGTCACGATAGAAACGTTGTCCAGGGATGAGTTCAACCTGCAGAAGATGATGGTTATGGTCACGGCCTCGGGGAAGGTAAGACGAAAGGGGGTGGGGGGGGGGGGGTCACGGCCTTGGGGAAGGAGAGAGAGAGAGAGAGAGAATGTGTATATATATGTGTGTGTGTGTGTGTAGATGGAAGAAGGTGAGAAAGTAGCACCAACATTGGGCTGGATGGGATCTGCTGTCTGTCGACCTCGGCACCAACATTGGGCTGGATGGGATCTGCTGTCTGTCGACCTCGGCACCAACATTGGGCTGGATGGGATCTGCTGTCTGTCGACTTCGGCACCAACATTGGGCTGGATGGGATCTGCTGTCTGTCGACCTTGGCACCAACACTGGGCTGGGTGGGATCTGCTGTCTGTCGACCTCGGCACCAACATTGGGCTGGGTGGGATCTGCTGTCTGTCGACCTCGGCACCAACATTGGGCTGGATGGGATCTACTGTCTGTCGACCTCGGCACCAACATTGGGCTGGGTGGGATCTGCTGTCTGTCGACCTCGGCACCAACATTGGGCTGGATGGGATCTACTGTCTGTCGACCTCGGCACCAACACTGGGCTGGATGGGATCTGCTGTCTGTCGACTTCGGCACCAACACTGGGCTGGATGGGATCTGCTGTCTGTCGACCTCGGCACCAACGTTGGGCTGGATGGGATCTGCTGTCTGTCGACTTCGGCACCAACACTGGGCTGGATGGGATCTGCTGTCTGTCGACCTTGGCACCAACATTGGGCTGGATGGGTTCTGCTGTCTGTCGACCTCGGCACCAACGTTGGGCTGGATGGGATCTACTGTCTGTCGACCTCAGCACCAACGTTGGGCTGGATGGGATCTGCTGTCTGTCGACCTCAGCACCAACATTGGGCTGGGTGGGATCTGCTGTCTGTCGACCTCGGCACCAACATTGGGCTGGATGGGATCTGCTGTCTGTCGACCTCAGCACCAACATTGGTAGCACTTTACTATAGTCCTAATGAGGCTCATAAATGTTTAGACTTTTTGAAAATATAAGTGTATATATGTATTATTATTATTATTTTTTACAATAAGGCTGTAATGTAATAATGTGGAAAAAGTCAAGTGATCTGAATGCACTTTACATATTTTATTTGTTTTGGAAACATTACAAAGCTCATCCGTTTGTTGTTGTTGTTGTTGTTGTTGTTGTGCGCTGTAAATCCACTTGAACAAATGGAACACTCGAGTCAAAGCAAATCAACGTAGTCATCAAGACGTCATTTTACTTGCCCATTCCACCAAATACACTGAAGAAAAATATAAACGCATGTAAAGTGTTGGTCTCATGTTTCATGAGCTGAAATAAAATATCCCAGATTTGTAACATATGCACAAAAAAGCTAATTTCTCAACAAAAAAAATGGCCAGAAAATTGAATGTTCATTTATCTACCATAAGCCGCCTCCGTTGTTTTAGAGAATTTGTCAGTACTTCCAAACAGCCGCAGACCCATGTGTATGGCGTGCGGGCGAGTTGTGAACAGAGTGCCCCATGGTGGCGATGGGGTTATGGTACGGGGGGGGCAGGCATAAGCTACGGACAACGAACACAATTGCATTTTCTCGATGGCAATTTGATTGCACAAAGATACCGTGGCGAGATCCCGAGGCCCGTTGTCGTGCCATTCAGTATAGTTTTACGGTATTAGAAACAAAATTGGATTGAGCTTTGACATCCGTTGGATTACTTGGTGACACTATGCTGGATGTTGTCACTTCAGTCGTCGTAGTAACACAAGCTTCTATATGCTCTGAATGTCTCGTTTTAATTTTTGTTGTGCTGTCGATGAGTAAGCTATTGGAATGTTTTGGTTGTTTCACAGCACGTTCATCTCAGCCAATAGTCTTGAGTCATACTTTATAGGCCACTCTATTTAGCGGAAGGACAAATCTTTTTTTATCTTCGTTTGGTCCCAGCTGTTTGGCATCGACAGCAAGTCCGGCTCTATTCTGTGGAAGCACTACCTGGAGAATGTCCAGCCCAACGCAGTTTTCAAACTGATAGTCCAGAGGACCACCGCTCACTTCCCCCATCCCCCACAATGCACTCTGCTCATCAAGGATAAGGTAGGAACAACACCTAGTTGCGAACTAGTCCTTACTACACCATTCTTTGGGTGTTTTTTATTTTATAAATTATTATAAATGATGTATTACATATAACTTAGTTATTTGATCTTGAACATGAAAAATACATAGTTAAAGCATCTCAGTAGGATTTAGGTCCTAAGTGTTTACATAGATATGGAGGGCTGCCCCTTTTCCAACTTGATGTAATGTTGGGTGAAATGTCTCTAGTTTTCTAAATATTTTGCTACCCCCCCCAGGACACTGGCCTGGCCTCCCTGCATGTGTTCAACCCCATATTTGGCAGGAAGAGTCACATCGCCCCGCCAGCCCTGCCCCGGCCCATCCTCCAGTCACTGCTACTACCTGTTATAGACCAGGACTACGCCAAGGTCCTGTTGCTGGTCGACGACCAATACAAGGTAACGTCAGTGGAAAATAAAATAACACTTCTGGTGCATTGTGGGAGAGATTTGCACCAATGTTTTCTAATGTACCTGTTCTCGTTGACTGAACCTCACAGCTGATTACTGTGCACTAATTATTCTGTCTTATAATGATTGTCCTCCCTCCCTCCTCTCCTCTCCCCTCCCCTCCCCTTCCCTTCCCTCTCCCTCCCTCCCCTCCCTCCCTCCAGGTGACAGCCTTCCCCTCCACTAAGAACGTCCTACAGCAGCTCCAGGAGATGGCCTCCTCCATCTTCTTCTACCTGATCCGCTCAGATCAGGGAAACCTGTCTGGATTCAGGCTGCGCAAGGTGACTTACCACTGTGTGTGTGTATGGAACATTAGTTTGTGTGTGTCTGCATGAATGTGACATTCATTGTTTGTGACATTCATTGTTTGTGACATTCATTGTTTGTGACATTCATTGTTTGTGACATTCATTGTTTGTGACATTCATTGTGTGTGTTTGTGACATTCATTGTGTGTGTTTGTGACATTCATTGTGTGTGTTTGTGACATTCATTGTGTGTGTTTGTGACATTAAACGTGTGTGTGTGTGTTCATCCAGGACCTGTCCACAGAGCGGATCTGGGAGGTGGTCCTTCCTACAGAGGTTCAGAAGATAGTAGCGGTCAATGGGAAGAGACCCAACGAGCATGTCCACTCTCAGGGCAGAGTGATGGGAGACCGTAGTGTTCTCTACAAGGTAATGACAGCTCTACTTACTAGTAAACTACAGGGTTCACACTCAACAATTACAGATTAAAGGATGGTTTCCCAGATCCAGTCCTAGACTAGTTTTTGTAAATTAAAAGTTTAAAAACTGTCACCAAAAGTTTTACTTTTTAATACTTCACGAGAGACAAGTGCAAAATACAAACGTTTTTGAAATGAATAAAGTAGTAATATTGTGTGCGGACCTGAATATATATATAAGTCTCTTTCGTTTTCTCACCACAGTACCTGAACCCTAACCTGCTGGCAGTGGTGACAGAGAGTACAGACGCCCACCCTGAGCGGGCCTTCGTGGGCGTGTTCCTGGTCGACGGTGTGACTGGACGCATCATTCATGAAGCCGTCCAGAGGAAGGCCAGGGGGCCCGTACACTTTGTCCACTCTGAGAACTGGGTGGTGGTGAGTAGTAGTACCAGTAGTACCAGTAGTAGTACCAGTAGTGGTGGTGGTAGTAGCAGTAGTAGTACCAGTAGTAGTGGTGGTGGTAGTAGCAGTAGTAGTACCAGTAGTGGTAGTGGTGAGTAGTAGTAGTGGTGGTGGTAGTAGCAGTAGTAGTAGTAGTAGTACCAGTAGTGGTGGTGGTAGTAGTAGTAGTACCAGTAGTGGTGGTGGTAGTAGCAGTAGTAGTAGTAGTACCAGTAGTGGTGGTGGTAGTAGTAGTACCAGTAGTGGTGGTGGTGGTAGTAGTAGTACCAGTAGTAGTAGTACCAGTAGTGGTGGTGGTGGTAGTAGTACCAGTAGTGGTGGTGGTGGTAGTAGTACCAGTAGTGGTGGTGGTAGTAGTAGGTAGTAGTAGTAGTAGTAGTGGTAGTACCAGTAGTGGTGGTGGGTAGTAGTAGTAGTACCAGTAGTGGTGGTGGTAGTAGCAGTAGTAGTGGTGGTGGTAGTAGCAGTAGTAGTACCAGTAGTGGTGGTGGTAGTAGTAGTACCAGTAGTGGTGGTGGTGGTGGTGGTAGTAGTACCAGTAGTGGTGGTGGTAGTAGTAGTAGTAGTAGTAGTGTGGTGGTGGTAGTAGTACCAGTAGTAGTACCAGTAGTGGTGGTGGTAGTAGCAGTAGTAGTAGTAGCAGTAGTGGTGGTGGTAGTAGCAGTAGTAGTACCAGTAGTGGTGGTGGTAGTAGTAGTACCAGTAGTAGTACCAGTAGTGGTGGTGGTAGTAGTAGTACTAGTAGTAGTAGAAGTAGTACTAGTAGTGGTGGTGGTAGTAGTACCAGCAGTAGTAGTAGTAGTACCAGTAGTGGTGGTGGTAGTACCAGTAGTAGTAGCAGTGGTAGTACCAGTAGTGGTGGTGGTAGTAGCAGCAGTAGTTGTTGTAGCAGTATTTGCAACACTTAGCAGTAGTTGCAACACTAGTAGCAGTAGTTGTTGTAGCAGTAGTTGCAACAGCAACCGTAGAAGTAGTAGTTATGGTCACAAATGTTCCAAAGATGATTTTTGTTTTGAGAAAAAGGTTAATGAACTGCTGCCTTAACCCTCACCATTTTCTCTCCTTCCCTCTCTACAGTATGAGTACTGGAACACCAAGTCCAGGCGTAATGAGTTCAGTGTGCTGGAGCTGTTTGAAGGGACAGAGCTGTATAACAGCACAGTGTTCAGTAGTCTGGACAGACCCCATCTGCCCCAGGTCCTACAGCAGACCTACATCTTCCCCTCTCCCATCACCACTATGGAGGCTACGCTCACTGAGAAGGGCATCACCTCTAGACATCTCCTGGGTCAGTATAGGAGGGGTGGGTGGATAGATGGAGACGGTGTGTAGGAGAATGGATGAACGGGTGGGTGGGAGAATGGATGGGAGGATGGGTGGAGGGGTGGGAGAATGGATGGGAGGATGGGTGGAGGGGTGGGAGAATGGATGGGTGGAGGGGTGGGTGAATGGATGCGAGGATGGGTGGAGGGGTGGAGGGGTGGGTGAATGGATGGATGGAGGGGGTGGGTGGGTGAATGGATGGATGGAGGGGGTGGGTGGGTGGGTGGGTGGGTGAATGGATGGATGGAGGGGGGGTGGGTGGGTGGGAGAATTGATGGAGGGGTGAGGGAATGGATGGAGGGGTGGATGGAGGGGGTGGGTGAATGGATGGATGGAGGGGGTGGGTGGGTGGATGGATGGATGGAGGGGTGGGTGGGTGAATGGATGGATGGATGGATGGAGGGGGTGGGTGGGTGAATGGATGGAGGGGGGTGGGTGGGTGAATGGAGGGGTGGGTGGGTGGGTGAATGGATGGATGGAGGGGTGGGTGGGTGGGTGAATGGATGGAGGGAGGGGTGGGTGAGTGGGAGAATGGATGGAGGGGTGGGTGAATGGATGGAGGGGATGGGAGAATGGATGGAGGGGTGGATGGAGGGGTGGGTGAATGGATGGAGGGGTGGATGGATGAAGGGGTGGGTGGGAGAGTGGATGGAGGGGGTGGAGGGGTGGGTGAATGGAGGGGTGGATGGATGAATGAATGGAGGGGTGGGTGGGTGGGAGGATGGATGGATGGATGGATGGATGGATGGATGGATGGATGGATGGATGGATGGATGGATGGATGGATGGATGGAGGGGTGGGTGGGAGAATGGATGGAGGGATGGGTGGGTGAATGGATGGATGGAGGGGTGGATGGATGGAAGGGGTGGGTGGGTGGGTGAATGGATGGATGGTTGGAGGGGGTGGGTGAATGGATGGATGGAGGGGTAGGAGAATGGATGGATGGAGGGGTGGGTGGGAGAATGGATGGATGGAGGGGTGGGTGGAAGAATGGATGGAGGGGTGGGTGGGTGGGTGAATGAATGGAGGGGTGGGTGGAAGAATGGATGGATGGAGGGGTGGGTGGGTGAATGAATGGAGGGGTGGGTGGGAGAATGGATGGATGGACGGGTGGGTGGGAGAATGGATGGAGGGGTGGGTGGGTGAATGGGTGGATGGATGGGTGGATGGATGGAGGGGTGGGTGGATGGATGGATGGAGGGGGTGGGTGGGTGAATGGATGGATGGAGGGGTAGATGGATGGAGGGGTGGGTGAATGGAGGGGTGGATGGATGGAGGGGGTGGGTGGGTGGATGGATGGAGGGGGTGAGTGGGTGAATGGATGGATGGATGGAGGGGGAGGGTGAATGGATGGATGGAGGGGGGGAGTGGATCTTTCAGCACCATATCTATCTGCAGCGTAACTCTATTTTTTTCTCTGGATATTTCTTTCTCAAAGTGGGGTTACCATCAGGAGCCATCTTGTCTCTCCCCAAGATGTTCCTGGATCCACGGAGACCAGAGGTTGTCACTGAACACAGCCGGTTAGTACCAACAACATGTTCATTTGGCACCAAATGGAAGAAAATGAACTGAAACAGGGAGGGAATACCTGGTCCAACAACAAACACTCATTTTTCATTTTCTGTTGCAAAACGTTTTGTGTGCACGATAATGAACAGAACCCTGTTGTTGACGTTATCTGACCTTTTTAGAGAGGAATATTGGTTCCTTGTCACTATATGAAAGTAAGAATTAGTTTATCATTTATTTCCAGTGAGGAGAACCTTATACCCTACGCCCCAGAGATGCCCATCCGCACAGAGTGGTTCATCAACTACAATCAGACCGTAGCGAGAGTGAAAGGAATCTACACTGCCCCCTCTGGCCTGGAGTCCACATGTCTGGTGAGTCTATGGTCCATTACATTGGTTCCCAAACTGTTGGGTGTGCTGGGCGCAGCGTTTTATTTTATTTAAGGAACTCCGTCGGGCTTTCAACTTACTTTTGAAAGTTTTAATTGTAGAAGGAGGTTTCGATTGCCAGCTGCCCGGCAAAGGGCTATTCGTCATCAGCATCTAGCACCGGCGAGCAATCCTCGAAGATGAGGCCATACTCCAAACTATTTAACAAAATGACATATTGAATTCTATCTCTGTTCATTCAATTAAGACTGTACTCGATTAAACACTTATCATGTCAGTCATTGCAGACCTTAGAGAGCTATTTATAACTTCTCAGAAATGTCCAGATCGACTACTGTCAGCTAGCAAGGTTGTTTTTTATTTTTAAGCCATTTGATTTTGTTTTAAAGTTAAGGTTTTGCGCGGGATGTTCCCCAATGATGGAAGTGAGTTAACAAAAACACACAACAACAACAACAACAAATAGTTTTGGGAACCACTGGTCTATTACACTATCGGCAATGTATCTTTATCACACCTGTATCTACCTGTATTCACCTGTATCTACCTGTATTCACTATCAGTATCTCTGCCTGCACATGACCATCTGATCATTTATCACTATCAGTATCTCTACCTGTATCTACCTGTATTCACTATCAGTGTATCTACCTATATTCACTACCTGTATCTACCTGTATTCACTATCGGTATCTCTACCTGTATCTACCTGTATTCACCTGTATCTACCTGTATTCACTATCAGTGTATCTATCTGTATTCACTGTATTCACTGTATCTACCTGGTATCAGTATCTCTACCTGTATCTACCTGTATTCACCTGTATCTACCTGTATTCACTATCAGTATCTCTGCCTGCACATGACCATCTGATCATTTATCACTATCAGTATCTCTACCTGTATCTACCTGTATTCACTATCGGTGTATCTACCTGTATTCACTATCGGTGTATCTACCTGTATTCACTATCGGTGTATCTACCTGTATCTACCTGTATTCACCTGTACCTGTATTCACCTGTACCTGTATTCACTATCAGTATCTCTACTGTATTCTGTATTCACTATCACCTGTATCTATGTACCTGTATTCACTATCAGTATCTCTACCTGTATTCACCTGTACCTGTATTCACTATCAGTATCTCTACCTGTATTCACCTGTACCTGTATTCACTATCAGTATCTCTACCTGTATTCTACCTGTATTCACTATCAGTATCTCTACCTGTATTCACTACCTGTATTCAGTGTATCTACCTGTATCTACCTGTATTCACTATCGGTGTATCTACCTGTATTCACTATCGGTGTATCTACCTGTATTCACTATCGGTGTATCTACCTGTATCTACCTGTATTCACCTGTACCTGTATTCACCTGTACCTGTATTCACTATCAGTATCTCTACCTGTATTCATCTGTACCTGTATCTACCTGTATTCACCTGTACCTGTATTCACTATCAGTATCTCTACCTGTATCTACCTGTATTCACCTGTACCTGTATTCACCTGTACCTGTATTCATTATCAGTATCCCTACCTGTATCTACCTGTATTCACCTGTACCTGTATTCACCTGTACCTGTATTCACCTGTACCTGTATTCACTATCAGTATCTCTACCTGTATTCACCTGTACCTGTATTCACTATCAGTATCTCTACCTGTATTCACCTGTACCTGTATTCACTATCAGTATCTCTACCTGTATTCACCTGTACCTGTATTCACTATCTCTACCTCACCTGTATTCATCTCTACCTGTATTCACCTGTACCTGTATTCACTATCAGTATCTCTACCTGTATCTACCTGTATTCACCTGTACCTGTATTCACTATCAGTATCTCTACCTGTATCTACCTGTATTCACCTGTACCTGTATTCACTATCAGTATCTCTACCTGTATCTACCTGTATTCACCTGTACCTGTATTCACTATCAGTATCTCTACCTGTTTTCACCTGTACCTGTATTCACAATCAGTATCTCTACCTGTATCTCTACCTGTATTCATCTGTACCTGTATCTACCTGTATTCACCTGTACCTGTATTCACTATCAGTATCTCTACCTGTATCTACCTGTATTCACCTGTACCTGTATTCACTATCAGTATCTCTACCTGTATCTACCTGTATTCACCTGTACCTGTATTCCCTGTACTTGTATTCATTATCAGTATCCCTACCTGTATTCACCTGTACCTGTATTCACCTGTACCTGTATTCACTATCAGTATCTCTACCTGTATTCACCTGTACCTGTATTCACTATCAGTATCTCTACCTGTATTCACCTGTACCTGTATTCACTATCAGTATCTCTACCTGTATTCACCTGTACCTGTATTCACTATCAGTATCTCTACCTGTATTCACTACCTGTATCTACCTGTATTCACCTGTACCTGTATTCACTATCAGTATCTCTACCTGTATTCACTATCAGTGTATCTACCTGTATTCACTATCAGTATCTCTACCTGTATCTACCTGTTTTCACCTGTACCTGTATTCACTATCAGTATCTCTACCTGTATTCACTATCAGTATCTCTACCTGTATCTACCTGTATTCACCTGTACCTGTATTCATTATCAGTATTCCTACCTGTATCTACCTGTATTCACCTGTACCTGTATTCACCTGTACCTGTATTCATTATCAGTATCCCTACCTGTATCTACCTGTATTCACCTGTACCTGTATTCACCTGTACCTGTATTCACCTGTACCTGTATTCACCTGTACCTGTATTCACTATCAGTATCTCTACCTGTATTCACCTGTACCTGTATTCACTATCAGTATCTCTACCTGTATTCACCTGTACCTGTATTCACTATCAGTATCTCTACCTGTATTCACCTGTACCTGTATTCACTATCAGTATCTCTACCTGTATTCACCTGTACCTGTATTCACTATCAGTATCTCTACCTGTATTCACCTGTACCTGTATTCACTATCAGTATCTCTACCTGTATCTACCTGTATTCATCTGTACCTGTATTCACTATCAGTATCTCTACCTGTATCTACCTGTATTCACCTGTACCTGTATTCACTATCAGTATCTCTACCTGTATCTACCTGTATTCATCTGTACCTGTATCTACCTGTATTCACCTGTACCTGTATTCACTATCAGTATCTCTACCTGTATCTCTACCTGTATTCATCTGTACCTGTATCTACCTGTATTCACCTGTACCTGTATTCACTATCAGTATCTCTACCTGTATCTACCTGTATTCACCTGTACCTGTATTCACTATCAGTATCTCTACCTGTATTCATCTGTACCTGTATTCACTATCAGTATCTCTACCTGTATTCACCTGTACCTGTATTCACTATCAGTATCTCTACCTGTATCTCTACCTGTATTCATCTGTACCTGTATCTACCTGTATTCACCTGTACCTGTATTCACTATCAGTATCTCTACCTGTATCTACCTGTATTCATCTGTACCTGTATCTACCTGTATTCACCTCTACCTGTATTCACTATCAGTATCTCTACCTGTATCTACCTGTATTCACCTGTACCTGTATTCACTATCAGTATCTCTACCTGCACATGACCATCTGATCATTTATCACTGTAGTGTTAATCTGCAAAATTGTAATTATTCGCCTACCTCCTCATGCCTTTTGCACACATTGTATATAGACTCCCCCCTTTGTTTTCTACTGTGTTATTGACTTGTTTATTGTTTACTCCATGTGTAACTCTGTGTTGTCTGTTCACACTGCTATGCTTTATCTTGGCCAGGTCGCAGTTGTAAATGAGAACTTGTTCTCAACTAGCCTACCTGGTTAAATAAAGGTGAAATAAAATAAAAATAAAAAGTCTGGACTTCCTGCTGCATTTCCAAGACACGGTACACTGACGATACAGATTAAATGAAGATACAACTATAATGCAGATCAAATACTGAATATTTAACATGGAAATGTATATGTTTTGTTCCACAGGTGGTTGCGTACGGTCTTGACATCTACCAAACCAGGGTGTACCCCTCCAAGCAGTTCGACGTGCTGAAGGATGACTACGACTACGTCCTGATCAGCAGTGTTCTGTTGGCGCTGTTCTTCGCCACCATGATTAGTAAACGTCTGGCACAGGTCAAACTGCTCAACCGGGCCTGGCGGTAAAAGAGTCAACTTCTCACCTTTCAACTCTGACCCATTCCCCATTGCTGCGTGGATGAACCCGGACGATGGAGGTGGACGAGCTGAAGCCGTTTGACAATATCGGCTTAAAATCATCCCAATGAGTCATTTGATGGGAGCTGGGGTCGGCCATCTTTCTTTTTCAAGGAAGAGTTTCATTTCGAATTTCCTGTCTTTTTTTTTTTTTTTTTTTGTGTGTGTATAATTTATTTTGTAACATTTTACATTGAGGCAGCCTTTTAAGAGTAGTTATGTCATTGCTAATAAGTCTTTAACTAAACTACTGATAAATCCTTTATCTCCCTTAATTAAAGGATAACTTAATGTAAAGTGATTTTGATAATCACACGATATGAAGAACAGTGCGTGGTTACATGATGCATCTCAGAGCAAGTGTTCTTTATACTGAAGCTCTGAAATGTTGTTTAGCTGTGAATGATTAGGAAATAGTCTATCAAGATTAGGCCTAATTTAAGATGACTAAATGTGGTAGAAATGCATCATGGGATTTTACTGTTTTTAATTGGGTTTTAAAAGGTTTCCATAGATATTATTTTTTTTTTTTTTTTTTTTTTTTTTTTAATGTTGGTCAAGATGTTTTTTTTTTTTTTTTTTTGTTTGTTTGAAGGAACTGTGGGGTTGTGGGTGTACTGAGGTGTTTGTCTTTGGGATCGACTGCCTCTGAGGCTATCACTGTTGCTCTTTCTTTGATGCGCTGGAAGTTTTATCTAATACCCCCCTCATGGCTTTTGTGTAAATTATAGTTTATGTACAGTATATTTATGTCTTAAAAACATTTATTATGGCACTCCCAGTGTATTCATTTTTCCTATTGGGGAGAACAACTCTGCTTGTGCAACACATTTTCACCAAAACGCCGATACCCTCAATAAAATGAATATGACTATTTATGAAAGTCTGTTTTCCATTTTCAGTTGTTTACAGAGTGAGTAAGCCTACTAATGATCTTTGGTTGTGCTGTAATGGCAACGGTTTTCTATACTTGTCTCTATCCTTTCTACACCTATGTACATCATTTACCTTACTAGTTTAATGTAGTAGTTTATTATAGCCCTTAAAGTGCTTCTTAGATTTATAATATTTATTTCAACACTTCCTGTTATTTTGTACCCCCTTTCTTTGGTTTCCACTAGTTGCCACAAAGTCAAATTTGAATATAGTAATATAATATAATATATATAGTAAAAATGAATGAAAACAACTATTTGTCTTTTTTTTGGTTTAAATTTAAGGTTAAGAGTTAGGCATAAGGTTTGTAGTGTCGTAAGGTTTTAGGTTAGGGGTATGGTTTAAAAATCAAAATTTGATAAGAGAAATTGAAGAAATAGGCGGGCCACACTTTGTGGCTGTGATAACTAGTGACGACCTCGTTTCCTTTCAAGGGAGGTTGTTGGAAAAAGAATCGCTCGGTTGTCTAGTACGGAATCTCAAGATGGCGTCGAGTGGAGGAGATGGAGAACCGGACTGGGCTGCTGATGTACGGCCGCTTTTATCAGCTTCGTACACAGCTTTTGAAACGAAAGAGCTACCTCAGCTTATAGGATCTATAATAAACAGGTAAACATCGTGCCTGTTTGCGAATTGCAAGTGCTCCGTTGACAAGAAAGAGGTGTATATAACAGCTAGCTAGCATGCTAACTTGGTTAGCTTCTTCACTCAGCTGGATTGCATAGGTGTTAGCATAGCTTGTTAGCTACAGTAGCTATGCCCAGAAGGAATCTGCTTCATCATCAGGCCGAATAGGGTGCGTAGCGTTACGTGCTAGCAATGTTAGCTAGCTAGGTAAAACATCCCTGACATTTATATACTGCAGCTTACGTTGAAGTAAAACATTATTGTAAAACCATAAATTCTGAAGCGCATTTTGGCATATTTTGCATGACAATTACAACCCGTTTTAAAGCCCGAATATTGTCACTTAGCTAGCTTGTTCAATTGAGGCTTTAGTTAGCCACAGCTAACGAGCTAGCCAGCATTTCTAGCCTCAGAAGAATCGAAAACGAAAGCTTAGCCTGTGGTTCTTTTTTAAAAACTTGAGGGTAAATTTGTTTATGTTGCTGATGCCATTTTGTTGTTCTTGAATATTTTAGATGATAGTTATATTTATGTCAACATCACGAGTGGACAGCTGTTGACGTGATCGTTTCAAATGTAATTTGATGTGGGGCTAGCTAGTTAAGTAAGTTAGCTAACGTTAGCTAAGTATTCAAGATCAACATTTGACTTTGCTCTCCCCGATCGGTTCGAGTTGGGTAACGTTAGCACAACGGGCTTTCAACAGATAAATTACACAATCTGGGACATTTCCTGCCGTTCAATTAACGGTCGTTTCAGTCATTGATTACCCATTGATTTTTGAAGAATTATAGTGCCACTAAACTAAGGCATTTGTAAGCTATCTCGACCGTATTATAACCCAAATAATGATAGGCCTAGCAAGGTTGTATGCTTTGTTGTCATTTGAGGACGATGTTTTTATAGCTTCAAATTAGTGTAATCATTTCAGGATGTCTGAATTTGAGTATTATTTCTCCGGCCAACTCCCTGAGCTGAAGTGGTGGGGCTGCTGTTGCACATATTTGTTCTAGCCCAACACTAGCCGAACTGATTCAACTAATCATCAAGTCTTTGGTGAGTTGAATCAGATGTACTTTGCTGGCAGGTGTATGAAATCGAGAACACGGCCATACAATCTCCATAGACAAACATTGGCAGTAGAACGGCCTTACTGAAGAGCTCAGTGACTTTAAACTTGGCACGACATAAGATGCCATTTTTCCACCAAGTGAGTCAGTCAAATTTCTGCCCTGCTAGAGCTTCCCAGGTCAATTGTGTGTGCTGTTATTGTGAAGTGGAAATGTCTAGAAGCAACAACGCAAGCTCACAGAAAGGTCCCGCCTCCAGTGAGTAAAAAAAATCGCATGACCTCGCACCGAGCGCCAAACAGCCTCTGGGAGCAACTTCAGCACAATAACTTTTAGTCGGCAGCTTCATGAAATGGGTTTCCATGGCCGCCGCCATTGAATAACGTCTTCACCGTCTGGCAGTCCAACAGACGAACCCGGGTTTGGCGGATGCCAGGAGAACGCTACCTGCCCGAATGCATAGTGCCAACTGTAAAGTTTGGTGGAGGTATAATGGTCTGGGGCTGTTTTCCATGGTTCGGTCTAGGCCCTTTAGTTCCAGTGTAGGGAAATCTTAATGCTATAACATACAATGACAATCTAGATGATTCTGTGCTTCCAACTTTGTGGCAACAATTTGGGCAAGGCCCTTTCTTGTTTCAGCATGACAATGCCCCCGTGCACAAAGCGAGGTCCATACAGAAATGGTTTGTTGATTGCTGTGGAAGAACTTGACTGGCCAGCACAGAGCGCTGACCTCAACCCCATCGAACACCTTTTGGATGAATTGGAAAGTCGACTGAGAGCCAGACCTAAATCACCCACCATCAGTGCCCGACCTCACTGATGCTCTTGTGGCTGAATGGAAGCAAATCCCCTGCAGCAATGTTCCATCTAGTGGAAAGCCTTCCCAGAAGAGTGGAGGCTGTTATAGCAGCAATGTTCCAACATCTAGTGGAAAGCCTGCCCAGAAGAGTGGAGGCTGTTATAGCAGCAATGTTCCAACATCTAGTGGAAAGCCTGCCCAGAAGAGTGGAGGCTGTTATAGCAGCAATGTTCCAACATCTAGTGGAAAGCCTGCCCAGAAGAGTGGAGGCTGTTATAGCAGCAATGTTCCAACATCTAGTGGAAAGCCTGCCCAAAGCCTTCAGCAATGTTCCAACATCTAGTGGAAAGCCTTCCCAGAAGAGAGGAGGCTGTTATAGCAGCAATGTTCCAACATCTAGTGGAAAGCCTTCCCAGAAGAGTGGAGACTGTTATAGCAGCAATGTTCCAACATCTAGTGGAAAGCCTTCCCAGAAGAGTGGAGGCTGTTATTGCAGCAAAAAGCAAAAGGGGGTGACCAACTCCATATTAATACCCATGATTTTGGAATGAGATGTTGGACGAGCAGGTGTCCACATACTTTTGTCATGTTGTGTATGTACAACAGCAGCTCTGCCACTTCAACTCTGCTAAGGGTCTGGAGAAATATAACCACTCAATTTCATACACATCTCTGGATGCATGGACTGACACAGTCCACGACACGATACTTTTGAACAAAATTTGAAGCTATAAAAAAATCCTACTCCAGCAACAACAAAAAAATACAAACAGATCTGTGAATAAGTTTGACCTTTGGTTGGTGGTCCCCCCCAGGACTCTAAACCACAACATGTACTGTCCTAGAAAAATACATTCTCAGGGCTTGACATGCAGGGTCGCCTGCTGTCTTGGGGAGGTTTTGGAAGCTCTCCAGGCCAGTCGATCATCCCCGTCATCATTGTCCCAGTGAAAATGTTTTTTATTGTAATAATGCTATTTTTCATCTAGACTATATAATTGATTTGTGTAAAAAAGATTCCTGAAGCTGTTTATTCGTTATGTCGATTTAAAAAAAAATGTATCACACGAGCAGCCTATAGATAATCTGTCGGGCAGAGAGTTTGCAGCTCTCAAACAGCTGGTTGTTGCTTGGAGCAGTTTACTGAAGATGGAACATCTTGCCTGCCACTACTACTTATCCAAGTTATATCAACCAGTAAATGCTAAGGCAAGAATGGGTATGCAACCCAGCTATTTAAAAAAATAATAATAAAGTCTTGGTTGAATATTTGCTATAGGCAATTCAGTCATCATGGAATAGCCTATCTTGAAAATCAGATATTTTTCTCTAGGCTTTTTGGTACTTGAAAAGTAATTGAAGTTATGTTAAACAATTGATTATGAGCAAGACCATATTTAGTTGTTGGCTTCAACTTGGTTTTCCACATAAAGCGTTCCTTTTTTATTTATTTCCTCAATTTTAAAACATGATACTATAATTCAACTCTTCAACCTCTCAGATGGAGAGACTGATAAGCTACACGGACAGACTTCATTAGTGTGTTTCTGTCAGGAACATACTGTCTATTTAGTCAGGCAATAATGCCCACATTATTCAGACATATTTTACGATGTAATAATTTGAATGATAATGCCTATTTAAAAACAAAAACAAATCATTATTCTAAATGGTAATGAATACATTTGGGGGAGGAGTTTTCCTTCTGTTTTTAAGGATACACATTGGCTGACCTATTATTGTGTTCTGTATTTGTTCATGACATAGCATATATATATACATATATGTGTGTGTGTGTGTGTGTGTGTGTGTGTGTGTGTGTGTGTGGATATCTCTACTTGTCTTGAACTGTAGTTCCTTGTATTTTGTAAATGACCCCCTCCCTCTTCAATTTCCCATGTCATTGCAGTGAATCTGAGATCCTACACCATGATAAACAGTATGAGCCATTCTACTCGTCCTTCGTGGCACTCTCCGCTCATTACATCACCACAGTCTGTGGACAAAGTATGTTCCAACGACCCAATAACTACCCGTTTTAACTACTTCCTCAATATCTCCCTTTTTTTTTTCACAACTACTACTTTGTAAATGTCTTTTATTTTTTTTGTGAGTAGAGGGGGAAAAAATGTTTGATAGTAACACGGATACAGTAGCCTAATTCTGTTTGCAGGCTTGTTTATAGCTAAATAAATGGTAAAAAAATAAAATATATATATATAATAATTGTATTTGCAAATGAGTAATTAGAAGGCCACACATGCATGTTGTCTCTCTCTGCTTCTCTTTGCCTAGTTACAGTAGTCTTATTTCCTATTGAAAATGAGAACTTGTTCTCAACTAGCCTACCTGGTTAAATAAAGGTAAAATATATAAATGTACATTACAATTATATACTAATCTTTAGTGCAGAGGGGTTTTTGTCCATTTGATCATGAGGCAGCTCATTCCTTCTGCCTCTGTTCTCTCTACCTCTAGTCCCCAGAAACCAGTTGCTGTCAGTAGCAGCAGCCTGTAAAGTATTGATTGAGTTCTCATTGCTGCGGCTGGAGAACCCTGACGAAGCATGCGCAGTCTCACAGGTGAGAGAAGTACATCCTCGTTGTCCCTCAAGCCTGATCCCAGATCTGTTTGTGCTGTTTTATAGTCATTGTCACACCAGAGTTTAGCGAAGACCGCGCGAATAGATCTGGGGTCAGGCAGGCTCTCCGTCCTGCATTGCGTTTATCTAAACCTGCCCTGTGTATTTTATCCAGTGTGTTTTTCTACAGACAGGCAGCAGGGATGTACATTTTCCTGGTTTTAATCTGTAATTCCTCCATTCAGTGCCTTCAAAATATTCACGCCCCTTGACTTTTTCCATGTTTTGTTACAGCCTGAATTTAAAATGAATTAAATTGAGATTGTGTCACTGATCTACATACGATAACCCATAATGTCAAAGGGTAATTTAGGGTTTTTGACATGTTTACAAATTCATACATTTAAAGCTGAGTATGTCTCCAGTCCAATTAAATATTCAACCCCTTTTTGTTATGGCCTAAAAAAAAAGTTCAGGAGTAAAAATGTGCTTATAAAGTCACATAATAAGTTGCATGGACTCACTCTGTGTGCAATAATAGTGTTTTAACATGATGGTTGAGTGACTACCTCATTTCTGTACACCTCACCTCTGTAAGGTCCCTCAGTCGAAGCAGTGAATTTCAAACACAGATTCAACCACAAAGACCAGGGAGGTTTTCCAATGCCTCGCAAAGAAGGGCACCTATTGGTAGATTTAAAAAATTTTTTTTTTTTTAAAGCAGACATTGAATATCCCTTTGAGCATGGTGAAGTTATTAATTACACTTTGGATGGTGGATCAATACCAGGGCCTAAAATGTACTTTTTGGTCCAACAGCAACTATGTCAATTAGATATAATATTATTATTATTCTGGACTCAGAATTTTATTTGACAATATTTTTGTTTGAAATTTAACCATTAAAACACAATAACGGCTGAGCATGCTTTGTAGTGTTTCTAAAACAATAAATGTATACAGTTCGGAAAGTATTCAGACCCCTTTTTCAACATATTTTGTTACGTTACAGACTTATTCTAAAATAAGATGAAATTATTTTTCCCCTCATCAATCTACGTGCTACCACATAACGACAAAGTGAAAGCAGGTTTTTAGAAATGTTTGCAGATGGAAACACTGTATACTCGCTTGACATAAATATTCAGACCCTTTACTCAGTACTTTGTTGAAGCACCTTTGGCAGCGATTACAGACTCGAGTCTTCTTGGGTATGACGCTACAAGCTTGGCACACCTGTATTTGGGGAGTTTCACCCATTCTTCTCTGCAGATCCTCTCAAGCTCTGTCAGGTTGGTTGGGGAGCGTCGATGCACAGTTATTTATTTTTATTTTACAGAACGACACATTTGTCCCTTGTCAGCTCGGGGATTTGAACTTGCAACCTTCCGGTTACTAGTCCAACACTCTAACCACTAGGGTTATTTTCAGGTCTCTCCAGAGATGTTCGATCGGGTTCAAGTCTTGGCTCTGGCTGGGCCACTCAAGGTCATTCAGAGACTTGTGCTGAGGCCACTCCTACATTGTCTTGGCTGTGTGATTAGGGTCTTTGTCCTGAGCGCTCTGGAGCAGGTTTTCATCTAGGATCTCTTTGTACTTTGCTCCGTTCACATTTCCCTTGTTCCTGACTCGTCTCCCAGTCTCTGCCGCTGCAAAACATCTCCACAGCATGATGCTGCCACCACCATGCTTCACCGTAGGGATGGTGCCAGGTTTCCTCCAGACATGATGCTGCCACCACCATGCTTCACCGTAGGGATGGTGCCAGGTTTCCTCCAGACATGATGCTGCCACCACCATGCTTCACCGTAGGGATGGTGCCAGGTTTGCTCCAGATGTGACGCTTGGCATTCAAACCAAAGAGTTCAATCTTGGTTTCATTAGACAAGATAATCTTGTTTCTCATGGCCTGAGAGTCCTTTAGGTGCCTTTTGACAAACTCCAAGCAGGCTGTCATGTTCCTTTTACAGAGGAGTGGCATCCGTCTGGCCACTCTACTATAAATGCCTGATTGGTGGAGTACTGCAGAGATGGTTGTCCTTCTGGAAGGTTCTCCCATCTCCACAGAGGAACTCTGGAGCTCTGTTAGAGTGACCATTGGGTTCTCGGTCACCTCCCTGACCAAGGCCCTTCTCCCCCGATTGCTCGGTTTGGCCAAGCGGCTAGCTCTAGGAAGGGTCTTGGTGGTTCCAAAATTCTTCTATTTAAGAATGATGGAGGCCACTGTGTTCTTGGGGACCCTCAATACTGCAGACATTTTTTGGTACCCTTCCCCAGATCTGTGCCTCGGAACAATCCTGTCTCGGGTACAAACTCAAATGGACATTTCTTCCACTTTGACATTTTAGATTATTCTGTATAGATCGTAAAAACATAAAAACATCTATTTTAATCCCACTATCTAACACATTTTAAAATGTATGGAGAAAGTCAACAGTTGTGAATGCTCTATGAAGGCTATGTAAATAATTGAAACTCACCTAATTCCTCTGCCAAAATCTTGATATTCTTATTTTGTCCTGGTGACATCCCAAGAAGACATTTCATTTTCTCCCCCCCTCTTCTCTTCAGAAACACCTGATCCTCTTAATAAAGGGGTTGTGTACCGGCTGCAGCCGCCTGGACAGAACTGAGATCATCACCTTCACAGCCATGATGAAGTCGGCCAAACTTCCCCAAACCGTCAAGACACTCTCCGACGGTGAGTCCTCTGCTTTTTGCTGAGATACTATCTCACTGTATCGACGTTGTTAAATGTAGACTCAGTATGTATGTGTCAGATCATTCTATGTTGTTGGAGTATGTCAAATATAGCCTTTATATTTGTTAGGGTAACAAAGTTTGTAAACAAACCAATGGCTCCATTAGTATTAGTCATTAGACAGCTATGGTGCTACTAGTCTATTCAACAGGGTTTCGACAGCTATGGTGCTACTAGTCTAGTCAGTAGACAGCTATGGTGCTACTAGTCTAGTCAGTAGACAGCTATGGTGCTACTAGTCTAGTCAGTAGACAGCTATGGTGCGACTAGTCTAGTCAGTAGACAGCTATGGTGCGACTAGTCTAGGCAGTAGACAGCTATGGTGCGACTAGTCTAGGCAGTAGACAGCTATGGTGCTACTACTAGTCAGTAGACAGCTATGGTGCTACTAGTCTAGTCAGTAGACAGCTAGTCAGTAGAGTAGACAGCTATGGTGCGAGACTAGTCGTCTAGTCAGTAGACAGCTATGGTGCTACTAGTCTAGTCAGTAGACAGCTATGTGCTACTACTGTCAGTAGACAGCTATGGTCTAGGTCTAGTCAGACTATGGTGCTACTAGTCTAGTCAGTAGACAGCTAGACTAGTCAGTAGACAGCGACTAGTCTCAGTAGGCAGTAGACTGACGCTACTAGTCTAGGCAGTAGACTGTCGTCAGTAGACTAGTCTACTAGTCTAGGCAGTAGACTGCGACTAGTCTAGGCAGTAGACTGCGACTAGTCTAGGCAGTAGACTGCGACTAGTCTAGGCAGTAGACTGCGACTAGTCTAGGCAGTAGACTGCGACTAGTCTAGGCAGTAGACTGCGACTAGTCTAGGCAGTAGACTGCGACTAGTCTAGGCAGTAGACTGCGACTAGTCTAGGCAGTAGACTGCTATGGTGCTACTAGTCTACTTGTTGCTTAGTTGTTCCCCATGATGAATTTGGGGGGGGGGTCCGTTCATACGTTAGTCACATGCGTTAGTCATCTAAGACAGCACTGGCCTGATTTGTATTTTTTAATTTTTTATTAATCTTGGGTGAGTGATGCATCTTGCCATAGAGATAAGGCATACTAAATGACACTCATTAGCCCAAGGTGGGAGCTATAGTAATGAACTGAAATGTGTGAGACACCAGAGAGGAAGAGGTGAAACAAGAGGGGAAACTGGGACCAAAATCTGTTTTCCCAAGTAGGTGGTGTGTTTTTTTTCCCTCTCTCTCTCCAGGCAAGGAGATTTTGTATGGAAGTCAGTGTTGAATTTGGACTGGTTCATTTGCGACGTGTGGCTTACTTGACCGTGTAGAAGTTTCGCTGTGCTTGTTACCAGTGTACTGATAAATAGGACACGTGACATCCTGGCAACTTTGAGAGTTTTATTTTTATATTTTGGAGTTGTGCCTGTTGTTCACGTGAGTGTATCTGCTCTTTCATTGGCTGGAATGGTCCTATCTGATCTTGCCCCCTCCCCCTCGACTGCTGTTCCAAAATATTTAGGAAAACATAACTTTTTTTTATTTTTTATGTTCACCTTAATTTAACCAGGTAGGCCAGTTGAGAACACCTTTATTTAACCAGGTAGGCCAGTTGAGAACACCTTTATTTAACCAGGTAGGCCAGTTGTGAACACCTTTATTTAACCAGGTAGGCCAGTTGAGAACAACTTTATTTAACCAGGTAGGCCAGTTGAGAACACCTTTATTTAACCAGGTAGGCCAGTTGAGAACACCTTTATTTAACCAGGTAGGCCAGTTGAGAACACCTTTATTTGAACCTGGTAGGCCAGTTGAGAACACCTTTATTTAACCTGGTAGGCCAGTTGAGAACACCTTTATTTAACCAGGTAGGCCAGTTGAGAACACCTTTATTTAACCAGGTAGGCCAGTTGAGAACACCTTTATTTAACCAGGTAGGCCAGTTGAGAACACCTTTATTTGAACCTGGTAGGCCAGTTGAGAACACCTTTATTTGAACCTGGTAGGCCAGTTGAGAACACCTTTATTTGAACCTGGTAGGCCAGTTGAGAACACCTTTAGTTCTTGAGAACATTTTTAACATCTTGAGAACAAGTTCTCATTTACATCTGCGACCTGGCCAAGATAAAGCAAAGCAGTGAGACAGAAACAACAACACAGAGTTACACATGGAATAAACAAAGGTACAGTCAATAACACAAGAGAAAAGTCTATATACAGTGTGTGCAAATGTAGGGAGGTAAGGCAATACATAGGGCCTAGTGGCGAAGTAATTACAATTTAGCAATTAAACACTGGAGTGATAGATGTGCAGATGATGATGTGCAAGTAGAGATACTGAGGTGCAAAAGAGCAAGAGGATAAATAACAATATGGGGATGAGGTAGTTGGGTGGGCTATTTACAGATGGGCTATGTACAGGTGCAGTGATCTGTAAGCTGCTCTGACAGCTGCTACCTAAAGTTAGAGAGGGAGATTTTAGTCTCCAGCTTCAGTGATTTAAAAAAAAAATTTTTTATTAAATTTTTTTTTTTGCTATTCGTTCCAGTCACTGGCAGCAGAGAACTGGAAGGAAAGGCGGCCAACGGAAGTGTTGGCTTTGGGGGATCACCAGTGAAATATACCTGCTGGAGTGTGTGCTATGGATGGGAGTTGCTATGGTGACCAGTGAAATATACCTGCTGGAGTGTGTGCTATGGATGGGAGTTGCTATGGTGACCAGTGAAATATACCTGCTGGAGTGTGTGCTATGGATGGGAGTTGCTATGGTGACCAGTGAGCTGAGATAAGCCAGGGCTTTACCTAGCAAAGACTTATAAATGACCTGGGGCCAGTGGGTTTGGTGACGAATATGTAGTGAGGGCCAGCCAATGAGAGCATACAAGTCGTAGTGGTGGGTGGTATATGGGCCTTTGGTGACAAAACGGATGGCACTGTGATAGACTCTCGTTGGCTGGCCCTCGCTTCATACTCTTCACCAAACCCACTGGCTCCATGTCATCTACAAGACCCTGCTAGGTAAAGTCCCCCCTTATCTCAGCTCGCTGGTCACCATAGCATCTCCCACCTGTAGCACACGCTCCAGCAGGTAGATCTCTCTAGTCACCCCCAAAACCAATTCTTTCTTTGGCCGCCTCTCCTTCCAGTTCTCTGCTGCCAATGACTGGAACGAACTACAAAAATCTCTGAAACTGGAAACACTCATCTCCCTCACTAGCTTTAAGCACCAACTGTCAGAGCAGCTCACAGATTACTGCACCTGTACATAGCCCACCTATAATTTAGTCCAAACAACTACCTCTTTCCCAACTGTATTTAATTTATTTATTTATTTTGCTCCTTTGCACCCCATTATTTTTATTTCTACTTTGCACATTCTTCCATTGCAAATCTACCATTCCAGTGTTTTACTTGCTATATTGTATTTACTTTGCCACCATGGCCTCTTGTTGCCTTTACCTCCCTTATCTCACCTCATTTGCTCACATTGTATATAGACTTGTTTCTACTGTATTGTTGACTGTATGTTTGTTTTACTCCATGTGTAACTCTGTGTTGTGTGTGTCGAACTGCTTTGCTTTATCTTGGCCAGGTCGCAGTTGTAAATGAGAATTGTTCTCAACTTGCCTACATGGTTAAATAAAGGTGAAAAAATAAATAAAAAGACTACATCCAGTTTGCTGAGTAGAGTGTTGGAGGCTATTTTGTAAATGACATCGCCAAAGTCAAGGATCGGTATGATGGTCAGTTTTACGAGGGTATGTTTGGCAGCGTGAGTGAAGGAGGCTTTATTTGCGAAATAGGAAGCCGATTCTAGATGCTCTGAAAATCAACTCCCATGTTGGTGTGAGATGTCGGCCATTCACTTCTCATATGTTCCTCCACTACAATATTATATCATGATACGTTAATACAAACTGTGTTCAGTGTAACTGCCAAAAATATCCACAGATGTAAGGTCATGCTTAGTTCAATGGGACAAATAGGCTAATTCGCTAGCTAGTCATGTAGCTTTTACATTTTGAGTTTTTTTTGTTTTAGATTGATTTTTTTTTAATGTTCGCTGGATGAATGCCATTTATTCTTCCTAGCTTAGATTTATGAAGTTAAATGTTTTCTGAATCTAGTCATCCTTTATATCTGCGTTGCCATTGACTTGACTAGTAGTAGGTTAAGTGGATGCCCAGGATAGCTGCGAGACCTCTTGGTTAGATGATACATTTCTGTACAGGATGTGGCAGTAAACAGGCAGCAACAAGCTATAGGAGATTCGTAAATAAATGGGAATATTGAGTTTTAAGTATTAAAAACAATATGCTTCATATAAAATGTACCATTTTCCATTTGCTCAGCATTGGCTCCAGTGTCTCATACCCTATTCTGTTGCCAGCAACATTGCCTAAAAACAATTGCCAGTTTATCAAGGCGTTTTTGTCTGGGTAAATCCCAGAACGATGCTGAAACATTGTTAACGTTGTGTGGTTGGCAAGCTGACTGCTTAGGCAGACTAGTTTCTGATTGACAGCATGGGGATGAAATAACTGATTGCTGCTCAGTTTAGTTTCCTGTCTCTAACCACGTTTTCATCCACTGTTTTTAGCCGGGAAATTTCTGTTAAAATTATATAAATGCCAACAGATCATTTGTTCGTTTGACATGGTGCCATATTATTTTTTGGGGGGGGGGGTTAAATTTGAAATATGTGGAATGATAAGTTTAAAATCACATTTTCTATTTGGGTACATGAAAACGTAAGCTTTCGTGTGCACCAAGTCACCATGCACTAATTTTGATCTGCAACAATTGTGAAAAATGCCTTTTTTTTAATTTTAGAATATTCTCATGAAAATCTGTCTTCAATTGGATGAAAACCTAGCTATTGTTGAATAGTAGGAAACTAATCCCATGCGCTTGTGGTCTAGCTCTTATCAGTCTATGAACCTGTGTATTTAGGACCCTATAAATCTGTGTTGCGGAGAGCCTAGACGGTATTGTATAATCCAGACATTTTTAAAACAGAATTCAACAATTTTCTAAAATGTATTGAACTTGTTAGAAAATGCATTAATTTTCCCAAGTTAATCACAAGACATCAACAAAATGCAGCTTTCTGAAATGGCACAGGAATGGCCCCGTCTGTGTGTGCGGTGCGCACGGTTTTTAAAAATCACCGTCGCTCAGTCTGATCGTGTGGGGCGTTAAGAAACAAATTAACATATGTTCATACACAGCTCTGATTGGCTGATTTTGGATGGTCTCGAACCCATCCCCTTATCCGGATGAACAGTCATTGGTCTATTGTAATCAGATCACATTGTGACATCATGATGTGGGTCGAAAGTTCCATCCTGCCTGAACAGGCTGAAATTCCCTGTTTTTCTTTTTATATTTATATATTTTTAAATGTATTTTATTAGTTTTTTTTTTTTTTTTACACAAAAAAGGCAACACTGAAAATGTGAAAATGGAGATATTTTGACCTCCTGGTGTGGAAATATATTTAAAGGAAATCACATTTTTTACTGCACTGCCCCTTTCACTACCTATGCCTACCTGGCAGAATGGTCCCCTGATTATTTGCATAAATCCTGTGGCCATTTTGTTAAGCAAACTCTGCCATCACATGAGTGCTAAAGGGCACACTTGTATTAAAGGTTAACAACACCCAAAAATCGACATTTCTTCAATTATTATTTTAATTTTTTTCTCCTCCCCAAGACCTTGAAAGTGATCTCCTCATTCGGTTTAAGCATTGTGTTGTGGACTTGCAACATCAAATTGTTTTCCGATTTAAAAAATGTGTGATTTTAAAGTTTTTTTTTTTTTAAGCAATTACCTGATTATTATAATTTTTCTATGGCAGCCTGAAAAAGTAGGAAATACTTTTTATAGGGCCCTATATATTAGAAGATATTCTATTTTACTTCAATTGGATGCTATCCCATACTCTAGCCTATTGGTCTAGACAGCATCTCATCGTCAGTCTACGGATCAGTGTTATTTGACTAGTGCTGGGCTGGCAGAAAGGGAGCTTTGTTCCCCTGCTTCTGTCAGTAGGGATTTAGGCCTTTCACATTCCCTCATGGATGGTCATTGGTCCCTGCCCAGAGACAGGGTTGTGTATCTGTGTGTGTGCTTGACGGTGTTTTTCCCTGTCTGTGTAGACCTGTTGTCCTCTAGTGGTGTCAACGGTACCATGTTTAGTGTCTCGATACCAAAACAATACCACAGTAAAAAAAGGAATATTAGTCAGTCACAGAATGTCACTCGATCCAGAAACTCAGCTCCTGCTCTGTCTAATCGTTGGGCATCATTTGCGTTCAAAATATCATTACATTTTAAACATTTTACTTTTTTTTTTCCAGAGACAGCCTTGTATGCTTTTTAATGAACCAATATTTTACAATCAATTTGACTTTAGTAAAAACATCTAACTACATAACTTAATGTTAATAATATATTTGAATGGTTTAATCTCTTGATAAACTGCGTACATTTTAAGAAAATATTTATGATACAGGTGAATGCATATTCAATAAGTGTGTGTGTGTGTGTGAATGCGGAGAGTTATTGAGCTTGTTTTCGGCTGATTTCACGGGGCTACAGACGGCAATCTGCTTCTCTTCCGTGTGGTACTTATTTTATCGTACTGATCAATAACATTTGCATTAGAAGTAGCTTATTTTTTATAAGTGTGCCCTGTCTCGAACCAGTAATGAAGTCCTTTAATGAGCCAAGAGCTGTGAGGCCTGTCGGACCCCTCACTTCGCTGAGGCAATACATCTTTGGCTGAGGGAGAGAAGTTTTGAGTGGCAATCGTCTTTGAAACCGAATATTTTTTTTGTGTTATGGTTTGCATATCACAAACAAAGTAGTAGGGTAGTGAATTGATGTTTAGTTTCAGCAGTAAGCATAGAAAGTTAGTGCCTTCAGTATCCAAAACCCTTCACTTATTCCACATTGTTTTTAAAGGCTGAATTCATAATGGATTAAATATATATTTGTTCTCACCCATCTACACACAATACCCCATAATGACAGTGAAAACATGTTAAAAAAAATGTTTGCACATTTATTGAAAGTGAAGTCAATCAATCAATCAATCAAATGTATTTAAAAAGCCCTTTTTACATCAGCTGATGTCACAAGTGCTGTACCAAAACCCAGCCTAAAACCCCAAACAGCAAGCAATGCAGGTGTAGAAGCACGATGGCTAGGAAAAACTCCCTAGAAAGGCCAGAACCTAGGAAGACACCTAGAGAGGAACCGGGCTCTGAGGGGTGGCCAGTCCTCTTCTGGCTGTGCCGGGTGGAGATTATAACAGAACATGGCCAAGATGTTCAAACGTTCATAGATGACCAGCATGGTCAAATAATAATAATATCACAGTGGTTGTAGAGGGTGCAACAGGTCAGCAGTCAACTGAGTAAATGTCAGTTGGCTTTTCATAGCCGATCATTCAGAGTTAGAGACTGCAGGTGCGGTAGAGAGAGTCGAAAACAGCATGTCCGGTGAACAGGTCAGGGTTCCATAGCCACAGGCAGAACATTTGAAACTGGAGCAGCAGCACGACCAGGTGGACCGGGGACAGCAAGGAGTCATTAGGCCAGGTAGTCCTGAGGCATGGTCCTAGGGCTCAGGTCCTCCGAGAGAAGAGAGAGAGGGAATTAGACTCCTGCTCACAGCTGGTTTTGACACAGCCTGAAAACAAACCCGGGTCTGTAGTGATGCCTTAACCCCTACGATGTCTTAGACCGCTGCCCCACTCGGAAGGCCTTTATTACGTTCCTTTTTATAATAAAGAAAACCTCCCTGGTTCCTGCCGATGAGAAGCATACCCATAACATGATTCAGCCACAACCATTCTTGAAAATATGAAGTTGTACTCAGTGATGTTGTGTTGGATTTGCCCCAAACATAACTCTTTGTATTCCGGATATACATTTCTTCGCCAAATGTTTTGCAGTTTTACTTTAGGGCCTACGTATGTGTTGGAATATTTTGTATTCTGTACAGGTTTCCTTCTTTTAACTTAGTCAATTAGGTTCGTATTATGGGAAATTACAATGTTGATCCATCCTCAGTTTTCTCCTATCACAGCCACTCAATTCTGTAACTGTTTTAAAGTCACCATTGGCCTCATGGTGAAATCCCTGAGTGGTTTCCTTCCTCTCCGGTAACTGAGTTAGGAAGGACGTCTCTATCTTTGTAGTGACTGGGTGTATTGGTACACCATCCAAAGTGTAATTAATAACTTCACCATGCTCAACGGGATATTCAATGTCTACTAGTAGGTGCCCTTCTTTACGAGGCACTGAAAAACGTCCCTGGTCTTTGTGGTTGAATCTGTGCTTGAAATTCACTGCTCGACTGAGGGACCTTGCAATTATCTGTATGTGTGTGGAGTACAGAGATGAGATGAGGTAAACTATTGCACACAGTGAGTCCATCTAACTGATGTGACTTGTTAAGCACATTTTTACTCCTGAACTTATTTAGGCTTAACATAACAAAGGGGTTGAATACTTATTTATAATTCATTTGTAAACAAAATTCTAAAATATAATTCCACTGACGTTATGGGGTATTGTGTGTAGGCCAGTGACACAAAATATACATTTAACTCCTTTTAAATTCAGGCTGTAACACAACAAAATGTGGAACATGTAAAGCGGTGTGCATACTTTCTGAAGGCACTGTAGACCTCCAAACCTGTATCTTTTTGTCTGTATGGACCTTGTTTTGCGAACAGTAATTAAGTTTCAATATTTCTTCATGCCGTGTTGCATTATTCAATTGTGTTACTTCTGTGCATCATGAGTGGTGAGCTAACATGATACAGCCCAGACTCTCAGTACAGGCTAGCAGTGAGTTAGTGGAGCTAACATGATGCAGCCCAGGCTAGCAGTGAGTTAGTGGAGCTAACATGATGCAGCCCAGACTCCCAGGCTAGCAGTGAGTTAGTGGAGCTAACATGATGCAGCCCAGACTCCCAGGCTAGCAGTGAGTTAGTGGAGCTAACATGAAGCAGCCCAGGCTAGCAGTGAGTTAGTGGAGCTAACATGAAGCAGCCCAGACTCCCAGGCTAGCAGTGAGTTAGTGGAGCTAACATGATGCAGTCTAGACTCCCAGGCTAGCAGTGAGTTAGTGGAGCTAACATGATGCAGTCTAGACTCCCAGGCTAGCAGTGAGTTAGTGGAGCTAACATGATACAGCCCAGGCTAGCAGTGAGTTAGTGGAGCTAACATGATGCAGCCCAGACTCCCAGGCTAGCAGTGAGTTAGTGGAGCTAACATGATACAGCCCAGGCTAGCAGTGAGTTAGTGGAGCTAACATGAAGCAGCCCAGACTCCCAGTGGAGCAGACATGGTGTAGGCCAGACTCCCAGTGCAGGCTAGCAGTGGAGCAGGCATGGTGCAGGCCAGACTCCCAGTGGAGCAGGCATGGTGCAGGCCAGACTCCCAGTGCAGGCTAGCAGTTTCGGTCTACCTTGGGACACTAATGTCTTGTTTCGTTTCTGTTAGTCTGTCTCAATCTTTTCTGTCTTTGTATGATCATGCCTGTGTGTTCTGTGTCTCTCCCAGCAGGAGATTCCCTCTCCTGAGCTGCATGTGTTTGTCTATGGTTTCTATATTGTCAGTACCAGTCGGTCTCACTCTGCCCTGTGTCTCCTCCTCCTCTCAGTGGAGGACCAGAAGGAGGTGCTGTCTCCAGTGAACCCTGAGCTACGACACAAGGAAGTACAGATGAACTTCTTCAATCAGCTGACCTCCGTGTTCAACCCTGACCTCACCGTGCTGGCCTCTCCCTCAGGACGCACACAGGTCAGTGTAACGGGATTAGCGGAATAGGGACTGTGCAGTAGGGAACGGGAGGAGTGGAATGGGGACTGTGGGGAATGGGGACTGTGGGGATCGGGAGGAGAGGAATAGGGACTGTGGGGATCGGGAGGAGAGGAATAGGGACTGTGGGGAATGGGGACTGTGGGGATCGGGAGGAGAGGAATAGGGACTGTGCGGTGGGGAGGAATGGGGACTGTGCGGTGGGGAGGAATGGGGACTGTGGGGTGGGGAGCGGAGGACGGTGGGGAGGAATGGGGACTGGGGTGGGGAGCGGAATGAGGACGGTGGGGAACGGGGGAGCAGAGTGGGGAACGGGGGAGCGGAATGGGGACTGTGGGGTGGGGAGAGCGGAATGGGGGTGGGGAACGGGGGAGCGGAATGGGGACTGTGGGGTGGGGAACAGAATGGGGACTGTGGGGTGGGGAATGGGGGCGGAATGGGGACTGTGGGGTGGGGAACGGGGGGAGCGGGATGGGGACTGCGGAACGGGGAGAGGGGGTTGGGGGCTGTGCGGTGGGGAACGTGGGGTGGGGAACGGAGTGGGGACTGTGGGGTGGGGAACGGAGTGGGGACTGTGGGGTGGGGAGCAGGATGGGGACTGCGGAACGGGGAGATGGGGACTGCGGAACGGGGAGATGGGGACTGCGGAGAGGGGGATGGGGACTGCGGAGAGGGGAGATGGGGACTGCGGAGAGGGGGATGGGGACTGCGGAGAGGGGGATGGGGACTGCGGAACGGGGGATGGGGACTGCGGGATGGGGACTGCGGAACGGGGAGAGGGGGACTGCGGAACGGGGAGGGGGGGGACTGCGGAACGGGGAGAGGGGGACTGCGGAACGGGGAGAGCGGGATGGGACTGTGCGGTGGGGAACGGGGGATGGGGACTGTGCGGTGGGGAACGGGGGATGGGGACTGTGCGGTCCCTATCCATTTGATGGGATACTTACTTAAGTTGTAGCTTAATGTTTGTTTTTACTTCCCTAAGGGGTCGATTCATGTCAATTGTACCAAGGATCTGCATCTTCACTTCTAAAACACCAATTTTCTATTTATTTATTTTTTATTCAGTCCGATTTAGTGTTTGTTTTGTTGTGCTGTCTGTTTAGGCGGAGAGTGAGAGTGAGGACCAGGCTACGACAGACCAGACCTTCCAGGCCAAAATGAAGAATGCCTTTGTGTCCCAGAACGTGTCCAGTCTCCAGGAATTGGGCGGGTCGGAGAAGTTGCTGCGTGTCTGCCTCAATCTCCCTTACTTCCTGCGCTATATCAACCGGTTCCAGGACGCCGTCTCGGCCAACTCCTTCTTCATCATGCCCGCCACCGTCGGAGACGCAACTGCTGTCCGCAACGGGTAGGTTTGTGGGAATTTTTGGGGGGTGCTTTTTAGAATTTTTTTGTCTCACCTGACAGGTTTCTCTGGTCCTCCAGCATAATGCCCCTCTCTATAAGCAGGCCTGGGCAATTCCAGTCCTCAGGGGCCTGATTTAGTGTGTGTCCCCCCCCACCCCCACACACACACACACACACACAAACCAATTTGTCTCACCTGACAGGTTTCTCTGGTCCTCCAGCATACTGCCCCTCTCTATAAGCAGGCCTGGGCAATTCCAGTCCTTAGGGGCCTGATTTAGTGTCTCCCCATTTTGAGCAAACACACCTGTTTGCATTTTAAACTGAAGATCATGATTAGTTGATTATTGGAGTCAGGTGTGTTAGCTGGGGCATAAGTATGACACCAATCAGGGCCCCCCCCACCCAAGGTTATATATAGCGCGCTCTGTTGCTCTCGCGCCCTGTGGCGCTTCCTTTTTTTTACACCCTACCCGTGCTTACCTCAGTGTTTTTCCCCCTGTGTCTCTGACATTTGTGTGTGTGACCTCTGACCTTGTCAGGTTCCACTCCCTGGTGATAGATGTGGCCATGGCCCGGGACACCTTGTCCTTGCCTGTCCTGGAGCCCCTGACTCCTGGGAGACTTCTGGACATGACTGTGTTGGCACTCAGCTGCCTCTACGCAGGTACGCTATTATGGGTTCATGTTGGGTTCCAACTCTGCGTTGGTTATATATGTATATATAGTAGTGTACTTGATAGTGCTGAGTGGTTTTAGTACCTTTTTTTTTTTGAGGTCTTTTCAGGTTATATTATAAACAGATTATCACTGATTTTCATGATTTTATTATATATTTTTTTCAACATTAAATGCATGATGTGGGTTGGATGCTGTGACAACACTTTACATTTCAGTGGTTCTGTATATTATATTAGTTTATTTTGATGACTTTGTTATTTCATTCCAAATCATCATCTCATATCTCTAGAGCTGCTGTCTGTGTTGTCTGAAGAACTACCGAAACAGTGATTTCCGTCAGAGTAAACACTGGGAATGATTACCAATGACTGCTGAACTTATCAATCACTTAATATGTGCTTCTCAGTCAGTCAATAATTAATCTATATATAATATGTGCGTCTCAGTTCTCAGTCAGTCAATAATTAATCTATATAATGTGCGTCTCAGTCAGTCAATAATTAATCTATATAATATGTGCGTCTCAGTCAGTCAATAATTAATCTATATATAATATGTGCGTCTCAGTTCTCAGTCAGTCAATAATGAATCTATATAATGTGCGTCTCAGTCAGTCAATAATTAATCTATATAATGTGCGTCTCAGTCAGTCAATAATGAATCTATATATAATATGTGCGTCTCAGTCAGTCAAAAATGAATCTATATAATGTGCGTCTCAGTCAGTCAATAATGAATCTATATAATGTGCGTCTCAGTCAGTCAATAATGAATCTATATAATGTGCGTCTCAGTCAGTCAATAATGAATCTATATATAATATGTGCGTCTCAGTCAGTCAATAATGAATCTATATATAATATGTGCTTCTCAGTCAGTCAATAATGAATCTATATAATATGTGCGTCTCAGTCAGTCAATAATGAATCTATATAATATGTGCGTCTCAGTCAGTCAATAATGAATCTATATAATGTGCGTCTCAGTCAGTCAATAATGAATCTATATATAATATGTGCGTCTCAGTCAGTCAATAATGAATCTATATAATATGTGCTTCTCAGTCAGTCAATAATGAATCTATATATAATATGTGCTTCTCAGTCAGTCAATAATGAATCTATATATAATATGTGCTTCTCAGTCAGTCAATAATGAATCTATATAATATGTGCGTCTCAGTCAGTCAATAATGAATCTATATAATATGTGCTTCTTAGTCAGTCAATAATGAATCTATATATAATATGTGCTCTCAGTCAGTCAAAAATGAATCTATATAATGAAGTCAGTCAATAATGAATCTATATATAATATGTGCGTCTCAGTCAGTCAATAATGAATCTATATATAATATGTGCTTCTCAGTCAGTCAATAATGAATCTATATAACATGTGCTTCTCAGTCAGTCAATAATGAATCTATATAATATGTGCGTCTCAGTCAGTCAAAAATGAATCTATATATAATATGTGCGTCTCAGTCAGTCAATAATGAATCTATATAATGTGCGTCTCAGTCAGTCAATAATGAATCTATATATAATGTGCTTCTCAGTCAGTCAATAATGAATCTATATATAATGTGCTTCTCAGTCAGTCAATAATGAATCTATATATAATGTGCTTCTCAGTCAGTCAATAATGAATCTATATAATATGTGCTTCTCAGTCAGTCAATAATGAATCTATATATAATATGTGCGTCTCAGTCAGTCAATAATGAATCTATATAATATGTGCTTCTCAGTCAGTCAATAATGAATCTATATATAATATGTGCTTCTCAGTCAGTCAATAATGAATCTATATATAACATGTGCTTCTCGTCTCCTCCAGGTGTGAGTGTTGCAGCGTGCATGGCCATTCTGCAGGTGGGCAGCGGCCTGCAACTTCGCACAGCCTCCACCAGCTCCAAAGAGGAGGACTATGAAAATGACGCTGCTACCATCGTACAGAAATGTGTAAGTATATACATGAGTGTTTATGTAAAACATTCAATTAAGAACACTTTTTGTTTGTTGTAAATATTGGTTTTGCCCCCCCCCGGCGTGGCGTGGACTCCACAAGGTGTCGAAAGCGTTCCACAGGGATGCTGGCCTCATGTGGACTCTTATTTGGATGTCCTTTGCGTGGTGGACCATTCTTGATCCACACGGGAAACTGTTGAGCGTGAAAAACCCAGCAGCGTTGCAGTTCTTGACACAAACTGGTGCGCCTGACACCTACTACCATACCCCGTTCAAAGGCACTTTTTAAATATTTTGCTTTGTCTATTCACCTGCTGAATGACGCACATACATAATCCATTTCTCAATTGTCTCAAGGCTTAAAAATCATTCTTTAACCACCTGTCTCCTCGCCTTCATCTACATTGATTTAAAGTGTATTTAAGAGATGACATCACTAAGGGATCATATCTCTCACTCACCTGAATTCACCTGGTCAGTCTATGACATGGAAAGAGCAGGTGTTAATGTTTTGTAAACTCAGTGTGTAATTTTAACCCCCCCAAAAAAAAAAATAAATAAAATAATCCCCTACTTCAATAAATAGGATATTAGGAAACACATTCTTGTCTTCTGAGTTAATTTCTCATGGTTTTAATGTGTGTTTTTTCCAAACAGCTGGACATCTACGAAATGATCGGCCAGGCCATCAGCAGCTCCCGCAGAGCTGGAGGAGAGCATTACCAGAACTTCCAGCTGCTGGGAGCGTGGTGTCTGCTGAACAGCCTCTACCTGATCCTCAACCTGAGTCCCACGACCCTGGCTGACAAGGGCAAGGAGAAGGACCCTCTGGCCGCGCTCAGGGTCCGAGACATAGCCGCCCGCACCAAGGACGGAGCAGGCTCCCCTAAACTGGGCCCGGCCAAAGGGTGGGTAGCTCTCTGGTAGTTTCTAACCATTTAGGTTAAGTATATAACTGTTATGAACGTTGTATTGTAAACTTCGTTTTCTATTTATACGGGGCTTTAAACGTGTACATGACACTGCAACGACATTTCCCCGTGGGGACCATAAAGTCTGTCAGTAAGTGGCTAAATGGTAAGATTGCGTACAGCGATCTCCATGAAACTCAAATGAATTGCCAACTAAAGATCCTAATTTAAACTGTTTACATTTACAAGCAATATTGAACTATTTGAGAATATATTTTTTATTTTCAAACTTTGGACCTGAAAGTATCAAAGAAAGAAATAAATGTAAAAAAAACAGTTTGCGGTTTCATTTGAGACTGTCTGTTCTCTCGTCTCAGACATCAAGGCTTTGGTGTCCTGTCCGTGATCCTGGCGAACCACTCCATCAAACTGCTCACCTCCCTTTTCCAAGACCTGCAGGTGGAGGCTCTGCACCGGGTCAGTGCAGTGAGTAACAACCCCCCCCACCAGCACCACCAGCACCACAATGTTTAAATGGTCCCAAAAAGTCTACAACTGTGTCATGTACATAAACACTTCTTATCAAACCGGGACACAAACATTTCAAAAGTATGTTCTCAGGCTAACACCCAAATATACCCTCTGATAGATTCATGATTTATGTAAAGATATGATTTATCAGTAGCAATCCAGCCCACACATATATATGGATCAATCACTATTTTCATAATTTATGATGATTCTTATGTTCGAGACCCAGTGAAACTCCAGCCCTCTTTCTCTGCCTCTTTCTCTCCCCCATTATTTCTCTCCCCCTCCCCTTTGTCTGCATCTCCCTCTGCCCCCCCTCCCTCTCTTCTCTCCCCAGGGTTGGGCCAGTGACGGTCCCCCAGCAGAACTCAACATCATGGCGCAGAACACCTCCACCCAGAGGGTTCAGAGACTCCTGGACTCTGTTCCCCTTACCAACCTGCTGTTCAACCTTCTGTCCACCTCATACAAGAAGGTACTAAACTGTTTATAACTTTTTTATATATAATATATATACACTAAACAAAAACAGAAACCATACGTGCAAAAAGCTTATTTCTCTCATTTTGTGTGCAATTTTTTAAATTATTTTTTTTACATCCATGTTAGTGAACATTTCTCCTTGGTCAAGATAATCCATCTGACAGGTGTGTCATATCAAGAAGCTGATTAAACAATAGGACCATTACACAGGTGCACCTTGTGCTGGGGACAATGGGGAAAAAGGGCCACTCTAAAAATGTGCAGTTTTGTCACACAGATTCAACCCCACAGACACGTGCTGAGGGCTGCAGCACCAAACCAGCCAGGCCACACCGACAGTTTTTAATTATTATTATTATTTTTTTTTACTACGGTGTGGTCATCATGTGGTTTTACCACACTGTGGCATCATCTGTATGTGGCATGGAAACTACTCTTCCTCTAACAATTGATCTGAGTCTGCTGCTCCTCCAGTAAATGATGATTTCAATCAGCCGCTCAGTCCTCAGTATCTCTGCTTCTAATACAAAAGCATTGAAAGCTTTGAAAAACGCTGTGCCTGGCATGCTGATAATGCCTGTGTTGACGTGTCTCCTCCCCCCAGGCCTGTGTCCTGCAGCGTCAGAGGAAAGGCTCGGTTAGCAGTGATGCCAGTGCCTCAACAGACTCCAACACCTACTATGAAGATGACTTCAGCAGCACAGAGGAAGACAGCAGTCAAGGTACTGCCCCCTATCCCTTCCCCTCATCTCTCTCTCTCTCTCTCTCTCTCTCACTCTCTCTCTCACTCTGTCTCTCACTCTCTGTCTCTCACTCTGTCTCTCTCTCTCTCTCTCTCTCTCTCTCTCTCTCTGTCTCTGTCTCTGTCTCTGTCTCTCTCTCTCTCTCTGTCTCTCACTCTCTGTCTCTCTCTCTCTCTGTCTCTCTCTCTGTCTCTGTCTCTGTCTCTCTCTCTCTCTGTCTCTGTCTCTCTCTCTCTCTCTGTTTCTCTCTCCCCCCCCACGTCATAAAGAACAGCATCACTTCTCATCTCCTGTCACGAGGGCTGAGAGCTTCCAAGTCATTATTATAATATTTGTAAAACCCTTGATGCCAACCACATACACAAATCAGAGATAAAAATGTACTTTAAGATATTAGACAGAGTAGATGAAAGTAGTCTGTGTACCAGATCTGATAACCTTTTTGAAGTGTGTAATGTGTCCAGTGGTGTGTGTGTGTGTGTGTGTGTGTGTGTGTGTGTGTGTGTGTGTGTGTGTCTTCTGAAAGCTGTGTTTGTTTTTAACCTGTGTATCTGAGCTAGCGTCAGAGTCAGGCCTGAGAAGAGTCAAGAATGTGTTCAGGCAGTTCTTGTGCGTTGCGGGACTCTGTAAAATCACCACAGGGGGAAATAACAGCCGCAGCAACAGAGGTTAGACGGCAGTGGAGGTCTGTGTCACTTTAAATCGGAGGAGGATGGGTTCATTTTGTAATGGCCGGTATGGAATAAATGGAACGTTAATCCAACGCATTACAGTGACCGCGTCCTTTGGTTTTAAAGTGACACCAACCTCCACTGGTCAGAAGTCAGATGTATGACAACTGAGACAGAATCACACACACAACTTGTAATGCAATAAATCAGAGATAAAAATCTACTTTAAGATATTAGAGTAGATGAAAGTAGTCTACGCACCAGATCTGATCCACAGGCATTAGTAGTGTATGTGAGTGTATATACAGTTGAAGTCTGAAGTTTACATACTCCTTAACTAATTCTTTCTACTATTACTCTATTTCAGCTTTAATTTCTTTCATCACTCGCCCAGTGGGTAAGAAGTTTACATACTAATTAAGTGTATTTGGTAGCATTGCCTTTAAATTGTTTAACTTGGGTCAAACATTTCTGGTAGCCTTCCATAAGCTTCCCACAGTAAGTTGGGTTCATTTTGGCCCATTCCTTCTGACAGAGCTGGTGTAACTGAGTCAGGTTTGTAGGCCTCCTTGCTCCATACGCTTTTTCAGTTCTGCCCAAATTTTCTATAGTATTGAGGTCAGGTCTTTGTGATGGCCACTCCAATACCACGACTTTGTTGTCCTTAAGCCATTTTGCCACAACTTTAGAAATATGCTTGGGGTCATTGTCCATTTGGAAGACATTTGTGACCAAGCTTTAACTTCCTGACTGATGTCTTGAGCTGTTGCTTCAATATATCCACATAATTTTCCTGTCTCATGATGCCATCTATTTTGTGAAGTGCACCAGTCCCTCCTGCAGCAAATCACCCCCACAACATGATGCTGCCACCCCCGTGCTTCACGGTTGGGATAGTGTTCTTCGGCTTGCAAGCCTCCCCCTTTTTCCTCCAAACGTAACGATGGTCATTATGGCCAAATAGTTCTATTTTTGTTTCATCAGACCAGAGGACATTTCTCCAAAAAGTACGATCTTTGTCCCCATGTGCAGTTGCAAACCATAGTCTGGCTTTTTCTATGGCGGTTTTGGAGCAGTGGCTTCTTCCTTGCTGAGCGGCCTTTCAGGTTATGTCGATATAGGACTTGTTTTACTGTGGATATAGATACTTTTGTACCTGTTTCCTCCAGCATCTTCACAAGGTCCTTTGCTGTTGTTCTGGGATTGATTTGCACTTTTCGCACCCCAGTACGTTCAAGTCTAGGAGACAGAACGCGTCTCCTTCCTGAGTGGTATGACGGCTGCGTGGTCCCATGGTGTTTATACTTGCGTACTATTGTTTGTACAGATGAACGTGGTACCTTCAGGCCTTTGGAAATTGCTCCCAAGGATGAACCAGACTTGTGGAGGTCTACAATATTTTATCTGAGGTCTTGGCTGATTTCTTTTGATTTTCCCATGATGTCAAGCAAAGATGCACGGAGTTTGAAGGTTGACCTTGAAATACATCCACAGGTACACCTCCAATTGACTCAAATGATGTCAATTAGCCTATCAGAAGCTTCTAAAGCCATGACATCATTTTCAGGAATGTTCCAAGCTGTTTAAAGGCACAGTCAACTTAGTGTATGTAAACTTCTGACCCACTGGAATTGTGATACAGTGAATTATAAGTGAAATAATCTGTCTATAAACAATTGTTGGAAAAATGACTTGTGTCATGCACAAAGTAGTTATCCTAACCAACTTGCCAAAACTATAGTTTGTTTAACAAGAAATTTATGGAGTGGTTGAAAAACGAGTTTTAATGACTCCAACCTAAGTGTATGTAAACTTCCGACTTCAACTATATATATATATATATATATATATATATATATATATATATATATATATAATCCTTATTATGAAGCATGCCATGTAGCAGACACTTATTACATAAGCAACTTACAGCCCAGTGACCGCAGACATTTTTTTTTGTGTATGTGGCCTCAGCGGAAATCAAACCCACGACTTTGGTGTTACTACAGCCATGCTCTTACCAATTGAGCTAACTCACAGGACCATCTCCACCCATTATAGCAGTGTTATACTCTTACCAACTGAGCCACCATCTCCACCCACTATAGCAGTGTTATACTCTTATCAACTGAGCCACCGTCTCCACCCACTATAGAAGTGTTATATTATACTCTTACCAACTGAGCCACCATCTCCACCCACTATAGCAGTGTTATATTATAGCCACCGTCTCCACCCACTACCAACTGAGCCACCATCTCCACCCACTATAGCAGTGTTATACTCTTATCTTACCAACTGAGCCACCATCTCCACCCACTATAGCAGTGTTATACTCTTACCAACTGAGCCACCGTCTCTACCCACTATAGAAGTGTTATATTATACTCTTACCAACTGAGCCACCGTCTCCACCCACTATAGAAGTGTTATACTCTTACCAACTGAGCCACCGTCTCCACCCACTATAGAAGTGTTTATATTTCAGCAGCAGAGAGAAGACAGAGGACAGCAAGAACAGCTAATGTTTCAGGTCAGCAGCTAGCTTTCTGTCCCTTAGGTCACACCGTAGTTTACACCTCGCAGTCATGGTTAATTTGCTTACTTTATTGTATGAACCACAATAAAGTTCGATTTTTGGACTGGGGCACCACCACCCAGGCTGAGTAGAGGCAGTAGCATCAGAGTCCTAGAAATACAGACTTCCAGAGAGAGATGGAGAATTTTGATGGGTTCTATGTTGGCATCAAAAGTTCCGAGACAATAGTTGGAACACAAATTAGATTGCCCTGAAAGTTTTGTTGCCTACACAATCTCTGTATTTCTTAGTCTCTGAGTAGAGCTGAATGTAAGCCTCACACATCCAATATCCTAAATATGGCATAAAAATACTTCTATCATACCCTTTTGATGCATGCTATTAGATGCATTTTTAATCTCAGCTTCAGTTGATGAGTAGTTTACTTGCGATCTCTTGTCGTGGCATGTGTGACAGCAGGGCAATTGCACCAAAGGTTTTTTGCCATTGTTCTGACCTTGTGAATGGTTATGGCAGTGTGATGAAGGTTAAATTATAACTCTATGGTGGCTAAATGTAGCCTGGTGTTACGAGACTATTGTTATGATAGCTAAGTGTACTGTTATGAATGCTAAAATGGCTGCGTTTACACAGGCAGCCCAATTCTGATCTTTTGTCCAATCACAGCAGGTCTTTTTCAGCGATTTTTATATGATTAGTCAAAAGAACAATTAGTGAAAATAAATATCAGAATCGGGCTGCCTGAGTAAACGCAGCCAATGTAGTTTTATGAAGTCTACATTTTGCCTGCTGTTATGAAGGCCTAATGTAGTGTTATGAAGGCCTAATGTAGTGTTATGAAGGCCTAATGTAGTGTTATGAAGGCCTAATGTAGTGTTATGAAGGCCTAATGTAGTGTTATGAAGGCCTAATGTAGTGTTATGAAGGCCTAATGTAGTGTTATGAAGGCCTAATGTAGTGTTACGAAGGCCAAATGTAGTGCGACGAAGGCCAAATGTAGTGCGACGAAGGCCTGATGTAGTGCGACGAAGGCCTGATGTAGTGCGACGAGGCCTGATGTAGTGCGACGAAGGCCTGATGTAGTGCGACGAAGGCCTGTAGTGCGTGTAGTGCGACGAAGGCCTGATGTAGTGCGACGAAGGCCTGATGTAGTGCGACGAAGGCCTGATGTAGTGCGACGAAGGCCTGATGTAGTGCGACGAAGGCCTGATGTAGTGCGACGAAGGCCTGATGTGCGAGAAGGCCTGATGTAGTGCGATGTAGGCCTGATGTAGTGCGACGAAGGCCTGATGTAGTGCGACGAAGGCCTGATGTAAGTGCGACGAAGGCCTGATGTAAGTGCGACGAAGGCCTGATGTAAGTGCGACGAAGGCCTGATGTAAGTGCGACGAAGGCCTGATGTAAGTGCGGCGAAGGCCTGATGTAAGTGCGACGAAGGCCTGATGTAAGTGCGACGAAGGCCTGATGTAAGTGCGAAGGCCTGAAGGCCTGATGTAAGAAGGCCTGATGTAAGTGCGACGAAGGCCTGATGTAAGTGCGACGAAGGCCTGATGTAAGTGCGACGAAGGCCTGATGTAAGTGCGACGAAGGCCTGATGCGTGCGACGAGGCCTGATGTAAGTGCGACGAAGGCCTGATGTAAGTGCGACGAAGGCCTGATGTAAGTGCGACGAAGGCCTGATGTAAGTGCGACGAAGGCCTGATGTAAGTGCGACGAAGGCCTGATGTAAGTGCGACGAAGGCCTGATGTGCGAAAGGCCTGATGTAAGTGCGACGAAGGCCTGATGTAAGTGCGAAGGCCTGATGTAAGGCGACTGATGTAAGTGCGACGAAGGCCTGATGTGTGCGAGGGCCTGATGTAAGTGCGACGAAGGCCTGATGTAAGTGCGACGAAGGCCTGATGTAAGTGCGACGAAGGCCTGATGTAAGTGCGACGAAGGCCTGATGATGGCCTGATGTAAGTGCGACGAAGGCCTGATGTAAGTGCGACGAAGGCCTGGTGTAAGTGCGACGAAGGCCTGATGTAAGTGCGACGAAGGCCTGATGTAAGTGCGACGAAGGCCTGATGTAAGTGCGACGAAGGCCTGATGTAAGTGCGACGAAGGCCTGATGTAAGTGCGACGAAGGCCTGACGTAGCGTTAAGCACTGCAAAAAAATAATGTAAATCTTACATCGATTGTTATAATATGGTATTGAGAAAGTTAGTGGCTTGTTCCGAGTTGATTTTGCTCACCCAGAAAACGTCTCGTTTTAAGATATTCTGACTTGTTTCGAGCCTTTAAAAAAAAGTTAGTGTTATCCACTAAGATAATTTGCCTCGGTAAGACATCTTAAGATCAAATATCTTTAAAATAAGATTGTCTTATCCCCAATTTGTATCAATTATTTTTTTTAAATTAAAAAATTAAGTAAGCAAAATGATTAGCCATGGTGCTAAGATCATTTACCATAGTAGAACATCAAGTCAATACATTCTAATGGTAAGAGATATCTAGGTAAGATAAACATTTTTTTTGTGTTTTTTTTTTGTTGCAGTGTGACGGCTAAATGTCGTGTTTCAAATACTAATTTAATGCAACGTTATGAAGGCTAAACGAGAGAGAGAGAGCTGACTTAGGACATGACTATAGATGCTGTAGGATGATGGCAGTGCTTTGTATAGACGGCATGTTAGAACTGAACCCTGAGACATGGCCGTCTGTGTGTAACCTCGTGTCCTACTACCCGTCCTGATCCAGATGACGACAGCGAGCCCATCTTGGGCCTGTGGTTCGAGGAGACCATCTCGCCAACTAAAGACAAAGTGGCCCCCCCACCACCTCCCCCACCTCCGCCCTTGGAGACCTCTCCCAGACTGAAGAGCCCCTCCAAGCAGAACGTGGGGGGGAACGGGAACATCCTGGCCGGACGCAAGGACCCCGAGCTGGTGAGGCCTTAGGGGTTGTTAGGAAACACAACAACATGCTGTGGTCTGATTTCTGTACACTTCTCCCATTGTGTCCATGTTATATCCCCTTCGTAGTCTGTCGTTCTGAACCCTGGACAAGGCAGTTTAACCCCACTGGTCCTAGGCCTTCATTGAAAATGTAGAATTTGTTCTTAAACTGATTTGCCTAGTTAAATAAAGGTCAAATAAATAGTTTGAAAAAAGAAAGGGCTGGTGGAAGGAATACATTGGGACCCCCCCCTCCAGCTATGCTTGCCACCAATCCCAAAATGCACGAAGGGGAGGTGAACAAGTGCAAACCGCTGGGTTGAAGGGTAGAGAATTTAGAACACAACTAGCGCTAGAGGCATCACTACAGACCCTGGTTCGATTCCAGGCTGTATCACAACCTGCCGTGTTTGGGAATCCCATAGGGCCCAGCGCCGTTAGGGTTTGGCCTGGAGTAGGCCGTCATTGTAAATAAGAATTTGCCCTTTTAACTGACTAGTTAAATAAATAAACATGTGTTCTAGTAGAAACTATGCTTATAGGCCTGTGTCTATTACTGTTAAATATTGATTTATTAATTGATGTTTCAGTTCCTGAGCCTGGCCTCCAGCATCCTGAACTTTATCACCACCTCCATGTTAAAATCCAGGAACAACTTCATCAGGAACTACCTGTCTGTCTCGCTGACAGAACAGCACATGGCCACGCTGGCCAGCATCATCAAGGACGTCGACAAAGACGTCAAAGGTTGGTTGGAATAAAAAAAATGTTTAAAAAAGTCATTTATTATTATTATTATCATCGTACATGCGTTTAGTAAATGAGCTCTCGCTCACAAGCCTGAAGTATTTCCATTCAATTGAAACTATTGATGCCCTCGGATGGAAAGTGCTTTCATAAAATGTTTGAATGCAAATCAGGTGTTATAACTTGACGTCTCTCAATAAATTCCTAATTTAATATTGTGTGTGTGTGTCCCCCCCCAGGTTCCTCAGATGAAGAGTTTGCCTCTGCTCTGTATCTCTTCAACCATACGCTAGTGACATCAGACCTACCTTCTCCAGCCCTGCAGGTTAGGGGAACCTTCTTTCTAATGCGGTCATTTATCTTTCATTATTTAATTACAAGTGACTCGAGTCCCGTCACTACTATTAACCTGGACTGAAATACACTTTTTATATGAAAGAAGAAGAAGAAGAAAGGTTTACTGCATCTTTTTAAGAACTTAATTTGAACGGACGTACTCCGGGGGAAGGGAACGGACGTACTCCGGGGGAAGGGAACGGACCTACTCCGGGGAAGGGAACGGACCTACTCCGGGGGGAACGGAAGGGAACGGACCTAGGGGGAAACGGACCTACTCGGGGAAGGGAACGGACCTACTCCGGGGAAGGGAACGGACCTACTCCGGGGGAAGGGAACGGACCTACTCCGGGGAAGGGAACGGACCTACTCCGGGGAAAGGAACGGACCTACTCCGGGGAAGGGAACGGACCTACTCGGGGAAGGGAACGGACCTACTCGGGGGAAGGGAACGGACCTACTCCGGGGAAGGGAACGGACCTACTCCGGGGAAGGGAACGGACCTACTCCGGGGAAGGGAACGGACCTACTCGGGGAAGGGAACGGACCTACTCCGGGGGAAAGGGAACGGACCTACTCCGGGGAAGGGAACGGACCTACTCCGGGGAAGGGAACGGACCTACTCCGGGGAAGGGAACGGACCTACTCCGGGGAAGGGAAGGGAACGGACCTACTCGGGGAAGGGAACGGACCTACTCCGGGGAAGGGAACGGACCTACTCCGGGGAAGGGAACGGACCTACTCCGGGGGAAGGGAACGGACCTACTCCGGGGAAGGGAACGGACCTACTCCGGGGAAGGGAACGGACCTACTCCGGGGGGAAGGGAACGGACCTACTCCGGGGAAGGGAACGGACCTACTCGGGGAAGGGAACGGACCTACTCCGGGGAAGGGAACGGACCTACTCGGGGAAGGGAACGGACCTACTCGGGGGAAGGGAACGGACCTACTCCGGGGAAGGGAACGGACCTACTCCGGGGGAAGGGAACGGACCTACTCCGGGGAAGGGAACGGACCTACTCGGGGAAGGGAACGGACCTACTCCGGGGGAAGGGAACGGACCTACTCCGGGGAAGGGAACGGACCTACTCCGGGGGAAGGGAACGGACCTACTCCGGGGAAGGGAACGGACCTACTCCGGGGAAGGGAACGGACCTACTCCGGGGGAAGGGAACGGACCTACTCCGGGGAAGGGAACGGACCTACTCCGGGGAAGGGAACGGACCTACTCCGGGGAAGGGAACGGACCTACTCCGGGGAAGGGAACGGACCTACTCCGGGGAAGGGAACGGACCTACTCCGGGGGAAGGGAACGGACCTACTCCGGGGAAGGGAACGGACCTACTCGGGGAAGGGAACGGACCTACTCCGGGGGAAGGGAACGGACCTACTCCGGGGGAAGGGAACGGACCTACTCGGGGAAGGGAACGGACCTACTCCGGGGAAGGGAACGGACCTACTCCGGGGAAGGGAACGGACCTACTCCGGGGAAGGGAACGGACCTACTCGGGGGAAGGGAACGGACGTACTCCGGGGGAAGGGAACGGACCTACTCCGGGGGAAGGGAACGGACCTACTCCGGGGGGAGGGAACGGACCTACTCAGGTCTTTGCACAGTAGCTGCTGTTAGTCTGAAATAAGTCTTATTTGTCTTTTCCAGAATACCCTGCTCCAGCAGTTGGGCGTAGCTCCGTTCTCTGAGGGTCCGTGGCCCTTGTACATCAACCCCCAGTCCCTGTCGGTGCTCTCCAGAGTCCTGCTCATCTGGCAGCACAAGGCCTCTCTGCAGGGAGACCCAGACGTACCTGAGTGTATAACGATCTGGGAGAGGTAAGACCACATCATTAAATAAAACACTTTTGATATTATATTGTAACTTCCCAACAAGAAACTAAAAATTGTCACTCAGAAGGTAGAACTAACAAAGAGTCTCATGAAGAACAACCAAAACGAATCAGGTGTGGTTTTTAAATAACCAATGGAGGTGTCCACTGAAAGCCACAAGCAACAAGATATTTTGTCCCTGAAAGACACCCACCGTAAGTGACCACTAAATAAAATAAATAAAATCCCACATTGCTCTGTAATATGGAATATAAAGACCTGCACCGCCCTGTAACATGGAGGGTGAAGACCTGCACCGCCCTGTAACATGGAGGGTGAAGACCCGCACCGCCCTGGGCCGGCAGCTCTTCCTCACTGGGCCGGCAGCTCTTCCTCACTGGGCCGGCAGCTCTTCCTCACTGGGCCGGCAGCTCTTCCTCACTGGGCCGGCAGCTCTTCCTCACTGGGCCGGCAGCTCTTCCTCACTGGGCCGGCACAAGTGAATCTAACGACTGACTTATGAGGCGACAGGTGCAACAAGTCCTGACCAATGAGGATGATTCCAATCAAGGGCAAGCCTCTCCCAAACAGAACCAACCTCAAAATCGGAAAGTAAATTGAAGGGAAAAACCCTGAAGCCTGCAATACTACTGTATTGTGTATGGGTGTGACGGTCTGGGAGAGGAGTTTCTCATCGGTCCCTGGTGCAAGTGTTTTTACATATTAGTCAGTGCATCGGTTCAGGAGAGCCCAAACCGATCCATATTAGTCAGTGCATCGGTTCAGGAGAGCCCAAACCGATCCATATTAGTCAGTGCATCGGTTCAGGAGAGCCTAAACCGACCCATATTAGTCAGTGCATCGGTTCAGGAGAGCCCAAAACGATCCATATTAGTCAGTGCATCGGTTCAGGAGAGCCCAAAACGATCCATATTAGTCAGTGCATCGGTTCAGGAGAGCCCAAAACGATCCATATTAGTCAGTGCATCGGTTCAGGAGAGCCCAAACCGACCCATATTAGTCAGTGCATCGGTTCAGGAGAGCCCAAAACGATCCATATTAGTCAGTGCATCGGTTCAGGAGAGCCCAAACCGACCCATATTAGTCAGTGCATCGGTTCAGGAGAGCCCAAACCGACCCATATTAGTCAGCGCATCGGTTCAGGAGAGCCCAAACCGACCCATATTAGTCAGCGCATCGGTTCAGGAGAGCCCAAACCGATCCATAATAAACATGCGTCGGGCGAGAAACCGATGTAATGTTTATTTATTATTTATATTTATATATTTTTTTACATATCACCAGTTCACTTTTTTTCCTTTTTTTTTCTCACTCATATTGTTTTATTCTGAAAATAACCTCCCATCTGCTGACTGCATTGATGCGTCCTCTCCTTCGGTTCAGTAGCCTGTCTTACTGTTATGCATGGAACTGCATGCACAAAAGGGTGTGAAGGATGCTGAATGGGCGTAGACAAAGAGCTCTCTCTGTCTCGCTCTCTCTCTGTCTCGCTCTCTCTCTGTCTCGCGCTCTCTCTCTGTCTCGCGCTCTCTCTCTCTGTCTCGCGCTCTCTCTCTCTGTCTCGCGCTCTCTCTCTCTGTCTCGCGCTCTCTCTCTGTCTCGCGCTCTCTCTCTGTCTCGCGCTCTCTCTCTGTCTCGCGCTCTCTCTGTCTCGCGCTCTCTCTCTGTCTCGCGCTCTCTCTCTGTCTCGCGCTCTCTCTCTGTCTCGCGCTCTCTCTCTGTCTCGCGCTCTCTCTCTGTCTCGCGCTCTCTCTCTGTCTCGCGCTCTCTCTCTGTCTCGCGCTCTCTCTCTGTCTCGCGCTCTCTCTCTGTCTCGCGCTCTCTCTCTGTCTCGCGCTCTCTCTCTGTCTCGCGCTCTCTCTCTGTCTCGCGCTCTCTCTCTCTCGCGCTCTCTCTCTCGCGCTCTCTCTCGCGCGCTCTCTCTGTCTCGCGCTCTCTCTCTGTCTCGCGCTCTCTCTCTGTCTCGCGCTCTCTCTCTGTCTCGCGCTCTCTCTCTGTCTCGCGCTCTCTCTCTGTCTCGCGCTCTCTCTCTGTCTCGCGCTCTCTCTCTGTCTCGCGCTCTCTCTGTCTCGCGCTCTCTCTCTGTCTCGCGCTCTCTCTCTGTCTCGCGCTCTCTCTCTGTCTCGCGCTCTCTCTCTGTCTCGCGCTCTCTCTCTGTCTCGCGCTCTCTCTCTGTCTCGCGCTCTCTCTGTCTCGCGCTCTCTCTCTGTCTCGCGCTCTCTCTCTGTCTCGCGCTCTCTCTCTGTCTCGCGCTCTCTCTCTGTCTCGCGCTCTCTCTCTGTCTCGCGCTCTCTCTCTGTCTCGCGCTCTCTCTCTGTCTCGCGCTCTCTCTCTGTCTCGCGCTCTCTCTCTGTCGCGCGCTCTTCTCTCTGTCTCGCGCGCTCTCGCGCTCTCTCTCTGTCTCTCGCTCTCTCGCTGTCTCGCGCTCTCTCGCTGTCTCGCGCTCTCTCGCGCTCTCTCTCTCGCGCGCTCTCTCGCGCTCTCTCTCTCGCGCTCTCTCTCGCGCTCTCTCGCGCTCTCTCTCGCGCTCTCTCTCGCGCTCTCTCGCGCTCTCTCTCTCGCGCGCTCTCTCGCGCTCTCTCTCGCGCTCTCTCGCGCTCTCTCTCGCGCGCTCTCTCGCGCTCTCTCTCTCGCGCTCTCTCTCTCGCGCTCTCTCTCGCGCTCTCTCTCGCTCTCTCGCGCTCTCTCTCTCTGTCTCGCGCTCTCTCTGTCTCGCGCTCTCACACACACTAAAATGCCATTTTTCCTTAAAAGTTTATCAATGTTCAAAGCAGAATTACTTTCCCATTGTTCCTCAACTGTAGTGTATGATGTACCATTTTGTAGCTCAGAGTCTCTACCTTTATCCCCCCAGAAAAACAGAAATTCAAATTTTGCTACGTACGATCAAATCCAGGTGGTGAATCACATATGACTGTCATAACTGTTGCTGTTCGCACCAACGATAGGTAGCCCTATCCCTATTCTAATGGGGTACATATACGGGCCACCTTCCAGCATTCAGATGCTTGTAAAAATGGATTTGGCAATGTCATGTCATATAGGCTTTGTTAGTTGAGTTGACAAACAATGTAATTTGCTGGATCATTGTAACCAAATGCACTGTAGAAAATGGTGTTTTTACCGGAGTTGTGTAGCCTACCAGAGTGGACACAACTTATGATTTCAGAATTTTCAATCAGTCAGATTTTAATTGTTCATGTTCATCATAAGAAATAGTTTTTGGTTTAAACAGTCAGTGTATTTGGTAATTTGTACATGAACAGTGTAATCTCATAAAGGACAGAAACCATTTTATTTATTTTGGTGCGTGGTTGCATTCATTGGTCTGAGTGGGAGAAGTTCTGTAAAATTCCAAACTGAAATTTCCATTTTGCTTTTGAGGTAAAATTTAAATTTCCATTTTATGAATTGGCTAAATGCCATGTTAATTTCTATACATAAATATTGACAGTACTAGCTAAAAAAACAAACTTGTCATTTTGTAATTTTTGTTCAGAACTCTGATCTCCCTTTAAAATAAAATATGATCTTTACACAAGGTTTCTCTCTCTACTCTCTTTCTATCTCCCCCCCCCTCCCGTCCCTCCAGGTTTGTGGGCACCTTGAAGCAGCACACCATCCAGGGCTCTGTCCCCGGAGATGAGGACCTGAATGTGGAGCACCTCCAGCTCCTGTTGCTCCTCTTCCACAACCTGTCTGAGAGGGGGAGGCGTGCCGTGCTCACCCTGGTCACCCAGGCCATCACAGAGGTATTTAAATGCTCTTTAACTAGGTTGTCTTTGTATTGTCGTACCATGGGCTTGGACTCACGTCACAACTATCATGACCCCTGATTCTACAAGTGGTGGCTTGGACTCACAACTATCATGACTCCTGACTCTGCCAGTGGTGGCTTGGTCTCACAACTATCATGACTCCTGGCTCTACCAGTGGTCTCAGACTTTGACTCAGTCTAGATCAGTACTGACTTTGTTGTCAGAAAGTCTATCCCTGCTTAAATTAACATAATTCAAATTTGTACAAAAAAAAAAACACATTTAGTGCAGATGCAAAGTTTGGTAACAGATTGATGGTAACAAACCGCCGTTCTGTTACCGAACTCTACATTTGCGTCTCCACATCATTCCGTTACTGTTGAATTGCCCACAGATACTGTAATTAGCTAGTTACCCTTATGCATGTGCAACACAGCAAGCTAGCAAGCTTTCTTGTATGTCAAACCAATAAGATTGAGCCGACAAAACATGGCAGCTCTGCTTCTCAGCTCCGAGGCGATAATTACAATCATTTCGCTACAACACTTAATAACATTTGCTAAGTACGTGACCAATAACATTTGATTTAATGAAGTCCAATCTTCCTCTCTCCTCTGCTCAGGTGGCGGGTCCCCAGCATCAGGAGGCCCAGCTCAAAGCCGTACCCCTCAACCTGGCCCGCATACTGCTGGTGCTAGACTACCTGTTGCACCAGTACTCTAAGGTTCCTATGTACCTCTTCCAACAGGTAGGCTGAATGGCTGCTCCGTCCTTTTAATGGTTTTATTAACACTCCATGGCCCAGTGGAAATCAAATTAGCATAATACTAAAATCCCCCAATCAAAATGTGTCTGTTTTAAAACCACATCTTTGGGAGTTTTATTTGTCCAGAAACATTTTATCTTTTTTTTGCAGTAGGTCATTGGTCAGAAGCGGTAGCCCTCCTAACACAGTGACTGACTGGATCCCCTCTCTATTGCTTGCAGGTCCAGTACAATCTGCTGACCCCTCCGTGGTCAGGCCAGGGTTCAGTCCAGGACGGGTCCAAACGCAGCGCCCTGCCGCTCTACTGCGGCTTTAAAGAGGTGGAGGAGAACTGGTCTAAGCACTGCTCGGCAGGTAGGAGTAAGTCGAAGCCTTTCTGTTCTGTTTTTTTTTAAGGGGGAATAACCTCATCTGTAGATCTGGGCGGTATGGACAAACATCCATATCGCGATAGATTGGCCGAGTTCTCACGACAGCGATAGATTGGCCGAGTTCTCACGACAGCGATAGATTGGCCGAGTTCTCACGACAGCGATAGATTGGCCGAGTTCTCACGACAGCGATAGATTGGCCGAGTTCTCACGACAGCGATAGATTGGCCGAGTTCTCTCACGACAGCGATAGATTGGCCGAGTTCTCACGACAGCGATAGATTGGCCGATAGATTGGCCGAGTTCTCACGACAGCGATAGATTGGCCGAGTTCTCACGACAGCGATAGATTGGCCGAGTTCTCACGACAGCGATAGATTGGCCGAGTTATAAAGGTTCTCTTTCTGCCAACTGCGTTTATACAAGCCCTCAGTCCAGCCTCTCTCAGCCTATTGCGGACAGTCTGAGCACCGATGGAGGGCTTGTGCGTTCCTGGTGTAACTCGGCAGTTGTTGCCATCCTGCACCTGTCCCGCAGGTGTGATATTCGGATGTACCGATCCTATGCAGGTGTTGTTACACGTGGTCTGCCACTGCGAGGGCGATCAGCTGTCCGTCCTGTCTCCCTGTAGCACTGTCTTAGGCGTCTCACAGTACGGACATTGCAATTTATTACCCTGGCCACATCTGCAGTCCTCATGCCTCCTTGCAGCATGCCTCAGGCACGTTCACGCAGATGAGCAGGGACCCTGGACATCTTTCTTTTGGTGTTTTTCAAAGTCAGCAGAAAGGCCCCTAAGTTTTCATAACTGACCTTAATTGCCTACTGTCTGTCAGCTGTTAGTGTCTTAACGACCGTTCCACAGGTGCATGTTCATTTAATGGTTCATTGAACAAATCAAATCAAATTTTATTTGTCACATACACATGGTTAGCAGATGTTAATGCGAGTGTAGCGAAATGCTTGTGCTTCTAGTTCCGACAATGCAGTAATAACGAACAAGTAATCTAACTAACAATTCCAAAACTACTGTCTTATAGACAGTGTAAGGGGATGAAGAATATGTACATAAGGATATATGAATGAGTGATGGTACAGAGCGGCATAGGCAAGATACAGTAGATGGTATTGAGTACAGTATATACATATGAGATGAGTATGTAAACAAAGTGGCATAGTTAAAGTGGCTAGTGATACATGTATTACATAAGGATGCAGTCGATGATATAGAGTACAGTATATACGTATGCATATGAGATGAATAATGTAGGGTATGTAAACATTATATTAGGTAGCATTGTTTAAAGTGGCTAGTGATATATTTTACATTTCCCATCAATTCCCATTATTAAAGTGGCTGGAGTTGAGTCAGTGTGTTGGCAGCAGCCACTCAATGTTAGTGGTGGCTGTTTAACAGTCTGATGGCCTTGAGATAGAAGCTGTTTTTCAGTCTCTCGGTCCCAGCTTTGATGCACCTGTACTGACCTCGCCTTCTGGATGATAGCGGGGTGAACAGGCAGTGGCTCGGGTGGTTGTTGTCCTTGATGATCTTTATGGCCTTCCTGTGACATCGGGTGGTGTAGGTGTCCTGGAGGGCAGGTAGTTTGCCCCCGGTGATGCATTGTGCAGACCTCACTACCCTCTGGAGAGCCTTACGGTTGTGGGCGGAGCAGTTGCCATACCAGGCGGTGATACAGCCTGCAAGGATGCTCTCGATTGTGCATCTGTAGAAGTTTGAGTGCTTTTGGTGACAAGCCGAATTTCTTCAGCCTCCTGAGGTTGAAGAGGCGCTGCTGCGCCTTCCTCACGATGCTGTCTGTGTGGGTGGACCAATTTAGTTTGTCTGTGATGTGTATGCCGAGGAACTTAAAACTTGCTACCCTCTCCACTACTGTTCCATCAATGTGGATAGGGGGGTGTTCCTTCTGCTGTTTCCTGAAGTCCACAATCATCTCCTTAGTTTTGTTGAGTGTGAGGTTATTTTCCTGACACCACACTCCGAGGGCCCTCACCTCCTCCCTGTAGGCCGTCTCGTCGTTGTTGGTAATCAAGCCTACCACTGTTGTGTCGTCCGCAAACTTGATGATTGAGTTGGAGGCGTGCGTGGCCACGCAGTCGTGGGTGAACAGGGAGTACAGGAGAGGGCTCAGAACGCACCCTTGTGGGGCCCCAGTGTTGAGGATCAGCGGGGTGGAGATGTTGTTGCCTACCCTCACCACCTGGGGGTGGCCCGTCAGGAAGTCCAGTACCCAGTTGCACAGGGCGGGGTCGAGACCCAGGGTCTCCAGCTTGATGACGAGCTTGGAGGGTACTATGGTGTTAAACAAGCATGGGAAACTGTGTTTAAACCCTTTACTTTTCTACGAAACGCAAAACCCTTGTAGCTGATTGGGTTATAACCCCGGTTTTTAACGTAGCTGATTGGGTTATGACGCCGGTTTTTAACGTAGCTGATTGGGTTATGACGCCGGTTTTTAATGTTCTCTCCTCTGTTAGATTCCACAGTAGTGCAGCCCAAATTCTACTGCGTCCTGTCACCCGAAGCGTCAGAGGACGACCGAAGCCGACTCGACAGCAAGGTGAAACTACACATCAAACTGTGAATTTATTAGTCCAGGATTTTAAAAACAATCTATATGGAGAGACATAACCCATTACAAACCTTTTAAAAAAAGAAATAGGACATTTATAAAAGGCTCCTAATAAAGTCATGAAGCATTATACCTGAAGGAGATGAGTAAAGTAGTGTGTTTTTTAAAATGTTTGTCCAGGTGTTCCAGAAGCTGTTCAACGGAGCAGTGAAGTATAATGAGCTTTACGCCTGTCTGGTCTCCCTGCTCTCTGCCGGCTCTCAGTTTGATACAGCCAGGAGACAGGAGAACAAGCCCATCACACCTATGGTGAGGAACCAACACACACACAGACACTCAACTATAGTTATACTTATAGTATAGTTCCTGAAACACACACGATAATCCTGGAACTAACACCAGTATATCTCTTGCGTTCTCAGGAGGCATGCTCCCTGCAGTACTACTTCCTGGTGCTGTGGAGGATCCTGGGGGTCCTACCCCCCTCTAAGGCATACATGGAGCAGCTGAAGGATGGCCAAGGAGAACCCAGCGAGAGTGACATCCTCCACACCCTGCGCTGGTCCTCACGACTCAGAGTCCCCACATATGTCAACTGGATCAAGGTATGTTACCCTCAGTTAGTCAGCCAGCCAGCCAGCCAGTTAGTAGGTCAGCCGGTCGGTTGGTAGGTCGGCCGGTCGGTTGGTAGGTCGGCCGGTCGGTTGGTAGGTCGGACGGTCGGGTTGGTAGGTCGGACGGTCGGCAGGTCGGTCGGACGGTCGGCAGGTCGGCCGGACGGTCGGCCGGGCGGGTCGGCAGGTCGGCCGGACGGTCGGCCGGACGGTCGGCAGGTCGGCCGGACGGTCGGCCGGACGGTCGGCAGGTCGGCCGGACGGTCGGTCGGCAGGTCGGCCGGACGGTCGGCCGGACGGTCGGCAGGTCGGCCGGACGGTCGGTCGGCAGGTCGGCCGGACGGTCGGTCGGCAGGTCGGCCGGTCGGCAGGACGGTCGGCAGGTCGGCCGGACGGTCGGCAGGTCGGTCGGCAGGTCGGCCGGACGGTCGGCCGGACGGTCGGCAGGTCGGCCGGACGGTCGGTCGGCAGGTCGGCCGGACGGTCGGTCGGCAGGTCGGCCGGACGGTCGGCCGGACGGTCGGCAGGTCGGCCGGACGGTCGGTCGGCAGGTCGGCCGGACGGTCGGCCGGACGGTCGGCAGGTCGGCCGGACGGTCGGCCGGCAGGTCGGCCGGACGGACGGACGGTCGGCAGGTCGGCCGGACGGTCGGCAGGCCGGTCGGTCGGTTAGACGGCCGGCAGGTCGGACGGTCGGTTAGACGGTCGGCAGGCCGGACGGTCGGTTAGACGGTCGGCAGGTCGGACGGTCGGTTAGACGGTCGGCAGGTCGGACGGTCGGTTAGACGGTCGGCAGGTCGGACGGTCGGTTAGACGGTCGGCAGGTCGGACGGTCGGTTAGACGGTCGGCAGGTCGGACGGTCGGTTAGACGGTCGGCAGGTCGGACGGTCGGTTAGACGGTCGGCAGGTCGGACGGTCGGTTAGACGGTCGGCAGGTCGGACGGTCGGTTAGACGGTCGGCAGGTCGGACGGTCGGTTAGACGGTCGGACGGTCGGTTAGACGGTCGGCAGGTCGGACGGTCGGTTAGACGGTCGGCAGGTCGGAGGTCGGTTAGACGGTCGGCAGGCCGGACGGTCGGCAGGCCGGACGGTCGGTTAGACGGCCGGACGGTCGGTTAGACGGCCGGCCGGACGGTCGGTCGGTTAGACGGTCGGCCGGACGGTCGGCCGGACGGTCGGCCGGACGGTCGGCCGGACGGTCGGGACGGTCGGACGGTCGGCCGGACGGTCGGTCGGGCCGGTCGGACGGTCGGCAGGTCGGTCGGCAGGACGGTCGGTCGGCCGGTCGGACGGTCGGCAGGTCGGTCGGCAGGTCGGTTAGACGGTCGGCAGGTCGGTTAGACGGTCGGCAGGTCGGTTAGACGGTCGGCAGGTCGGTTAGACGGTCGGCAGGTCGGTTAGACGGTCGGCCGGACGGTCGGTTAGACGGTCGGACGGTCGGCCGGCCGGTCGGACGGTCGGCAGGTCGGTCGGCAGGTCGGTCAGACGGTCGGCAGGTCGGTCGGCAGGTCGGTTAGACGGTCGGCAGGTCGGTTAGACGGTCGGCAGGTCGGTTAGACGGTCGGCAGGTCGGTTAGACGGTCGGCAGGTCGGTTAGACGGTCGGCAGGTCGGTTAGACGGGTCGGCAGGTCGGCAGGTCGGTTAGACGGTCGGCAGGTCGGTTAGACGGTCGGCAGGTCGGTTAGACGGTCGGCAGGTCGGTTAGACGGTCGGCAGGTCGGTTAGACGGTCGGCAGGTCGGTCGGCAGGTCGGTCGGCAGGTCGGTCGGCAGGTCGGCAGGTCGGTCGGCAGGTCGGTTAGACGGTCGGCAGGTCGGTTAGACGGTCGGCAGGTCGGTTGGTCGGTCGGCAGGTCGGTTGGTCGGTCGGCAGGTCGGTTGGTCGGTCGGCAGGTCGGTTGGTCGGTCGGCAGGTCGGTTAGACGGTCGGCAGGTCGGTTAGACGGTCGGCAGGTCGGTCGGCAGGTCGGTTAGACGGTCGGCAGGTCGGTCGGCAGGTCGGTTAGACGGTCGGCAGGTCGGTCGGCAGGTCGGTTAGACGGTCGGCAGGTCGGTCGGCAGGTCGGTTAGACGGTCGGCAGGTCGGTCGGCAGGTCGGTTAGACGGTCGGCAGGTCGGTCGGCAGGTCGGTTAGACGGTCGGCAGGTCGGTTAGACGGTCGGCAGGTCGGTTAGACGGTCGGCAGGTCGGTTAGACGGTCGGCAGGTCGGTTAGACGGTCGGCAGGTCGGTTAGACGGTCGGCAGGTCGGTTAGACGGTCGGCAGGTCGGTTAGACGGTCGGCAGGACGGTCGGCAGGTCGGTCGGCAGGTCGGTTAGACGGTCGGCAGGTCGGTCGGCAGGTCGGTTAGACGGTCGGCAGGTCGGTTAGACGGTCGGCAGGTCGGTCGGTCGGTCGGCAGGTCGGTCGGTCGGTCGGTTGGTCGGTCGGCAGGTCGGTTGGTCGGTCGGCAGGTCGGTTAGACGGTCGGCAGGTCGGTTAGACGGTCGGCAGGTCGGTTAGACGGTCGGCAGGTCGGTTAGACGGTCGGCAGGTCGGTTAGACGGTCGGCAGGTCGGTTAGACGGTCGGCAGGTCGGTTAGACGGTCGGCAGGTCGGTCGGCAGGTCGGTTAGACGGTCGGCAGGTCGGTCGGCAGGTCGGTTAGACGGTCGGCAGGTCGGTCGGCAGGTCGGTTAGACTGTCGGCAGGTCGGTCGGCAGGTCGGTTAGACGGTCGGCAGGTCGGTTATTCCCCTCGGACAAGCTGTATTATTTTTTCTTCATTATCCTATATGTTGTCTTACGTAATAAATATAATACTAGGTAGCTGTTCATGTTGTGTAACTAGATTTAATATCATTTCAACAATTAGGATTCCCATCTAATCCCTTGTGGATCGATAAACCACCTGTTGGATTAAGCTGAAGTGAAAAACTCTTGACTGTTAATTCTTCTGTTTTCTCTGGTCAATCTCAGGAGCATCTGGTGACTCAGGGGATGAAAGGAGACCAAGCTACGTCTCTGATCGAGGTGGCTTCCTCCAGATGCAGCACCGTCAAGTACGACGTGGAGCTGGCTGAAGAGTACATCGCTAGACAGGTGGGTTGTGGGATAGTGTCGGTTACGATACCAGTATCGTGGCGAAGAAAACGAAACACAAAGAGTTTTAACTTTATGTAAAAAGATAACAAACCTCCATTTATTTTTGTCACACAGCCACATGTATTTTCTAAACTATATCACACTATTTTTACATACAGCAGGTGTTTTTATTTTTGCCGTGGATACAAAAATATTGCGATACTGGTATCGTCCTAGCCCTAGTGTGACAGTGTGTGTTCATGTTTGAACATATATGAAACCGTGTGTGTGTTGTTCAATGCTCAATAAATCAACAGTGTTTTATTATTTACAGATTTGCTACAAATGATGCATCATTTTAATATAGATTACATTCAGAGCCGCGCGTGTCTGTGTGTAACCTTCCTTCCTCTCTAGATCTCAGCGTTCTCCTGTGTGGACCCCAGCTCCATCCTGCCCTTGTATCAGGTCCCCTCCCTACAGGCCATCTATACTCTGGACGCCGTCATCTCCAAGGTCCAGGTGTCTCTGGACGAACATTTCTCCAAGGTGGCGGCGGAGACGGACCCGCTCAAGCCCTCGGAGATCACCAAAAACCTGCTGCCTGCTACACTGCAGCTCATAGACGTGTACACAGCCTTCACCAGGTGAGACAAATCCACTATCCTCTCTCTACCACTTTACTGAGACTTTGTTCTCCCGTCGGGGGCAGAACAACTGAGACTGTGTTCTCCCGTCGGGGGCAGAACAACGTATGTCTTCAAATAACAGGCTCAGTTGGCAGTAAACAAAAAAATAAAATTGTCTTCTTTCCATCTTGAAAAATAACGTGTTTTTGTATTGTGAAAATGAGTGATTTATTGTGTGTCTCAGGTCCTACCTTCTGATGAGCCTACCAGAGGAAGGAGAGAACAAGCTATCAGAGGCTAAGCTTCAGGGTTACGCTGCAGTCCTGTCTATAGGCTCCATGCGCTGCAAAGCCAACCTGCTCGGTACGTACTAGTGGGCTTATGGGTTTGGGCACGTTCTAGAGAAATGAAGATCTAGTCAGCAATACCTAGTTAAAGTCTGCTGTTTTCAGTCAGAGACGAGCAGAGCCCCCTCAGTCCTCCTCTCACTCAACAACTGTGTGTTCCTTGACTGTGTGTTCCTTGACTGTGTGTTCCTTGACTGTGTGTTCCTTGACTGTGTGTTCCTTGACTGTGTGTTCCTTGACTCGTTCAGGTCAGAATGTGATGCAGAACCTTCCGTCGGCCGTCCAGACGCTGTGTGAGACGTGGAACAACATCAACACCAACGAGTTCCCTAACATCGGCTCATGGGTGTGTACCGCTGAGAGGGGGTGGCAGCCCCCCCCCCCCATGTGTAATGGAGGTGGTTCGTAAATGGATCCACCGTCTCGTGAAGACCCAAACACTCAATCAAAAACTTTTGATTCCTGATCGAACCCCAATCGGTCCCACGTGCCGTGTCCTCTGTCTGTGTGTGCGGTTATGAATACTGAGGCTGTCGCTCAAACTACACTCCTACCAAAAAGAGGACACATTGGAAGAAACAGGGTGCCTGTGTTCCCCCCTCAGCATAAAGACTGTCTGGGATACAGCCTGTGTCCCCCTCAGCATAATGACTGTCTGGGATACAGCCTGTGTCCCCCTCAGCATAATGACTGTCTGGGATACAGACTGTGTCCCCCTCAGCATAATGACTGTCTGGGATACAGCCTGTGTTCCCCCTCAGCATAATGACTGTCTGGGATACAGCCTGTGTTCCCCCCCTCAGCATAATGATTGATTGATTGATAGATAGATTGATTTGTCAAGCCTTTCCTGGGGAACTGCCAATTGTTCCATGCTATATATGTGTTCCATGGCTGTCACACCCGATCCAACTCGTTAACCAGCTCTGGGTTAGATCAATCAGGGATACAACACATTTTGTTGAAACGTTTGAGTTCCCCAGAGACGACGTTTGAGAATAATGACTGTTTCCGACTAACTTGTCTCGTCTCTTTTCTCAGCGTAATGCGTTCGCCAACGACACCATCCCGTCCGAGAGCTACATCAGTGCCATCCAGACGGCTCATCTGGGCACGCTCAGTAACCAGTCCCTGGCTCTGGCCTCGTCTCTCAAACACATCCTCCTCTCTCTGGTCCGCCTCACCGGAGACCTCATTGTGTAAGTTATTCTCTAATTCCAGCAGCAGCCACTTCCACACAGTCGATATTACATTAACACTTTCCACTATTGCAATGCTAATCTACCTTTCGGGATAAAATATGCGTTTCTCCCATTGACTGGGGTCTGTGTTTTCATCAAAGCTGTTACAGGAAGTGAGCGCCTGTTGCGTGTCTGGGATTTCCGACCCTGGCGCTAGAAACCACTGGCTCCACAGTAATTAGTTCCATACTGGAAATTATTGTAGACATGGACCCCCCAGGACTGAGGAGTTGAACACTGCCCAGGTTGAACCTCTCCTCTAAGAGAGCAGCATTAACACTCCCCCCCTTCCAGGACTGAGGAGTTGAACCCTCCCCAGGTGGTACATGCCCTGCTCCCTCCTCTTGGAGAGCAGCACGGAGAGCGTAGCTGAGATCTGCTTGACCTCTCTGGAGCGTATCCTGGGCCCCGCTGAGTCAGACACCTTCCTGTCCCACGTCTACCAGAGACTGGTCACAGGATGCTACAACATCATCGCCAACCACTCCGACCCCAACAGGTGAGACTTGAACTTTGACCCGAGCAGTTAGGCTGAGACTGTAGTTGAGTCAACTTTAATGACACCCCCCCTCCCCCCAGAGCGGAAATTAATTAGACGATTGCTGTCCATCAATGATCCCCCTAATCAACTTGACAGGGCTCAAGAAAACGGGTTACATATGCCCCCCTTCAATAGAGTGAAAAGTTGGCTTTAAGACCTATTCGAAGGTGATTGACAGCTGTCATTTTGTTCAATGTGTTGTGTCTTAGTGGTCTGGATGAGTCTGTGTTGGAGGAGTGTCTGCAGTATCTGGAGAGGCAGTTGGAGAGCAGCCAAGTGTGCAAGGCCATGGAGGACTTCTTCTCCTTCAGGTTGGTCTGCCGTTTCTGGTGTGGCTCAGTCGGGTTAGAGCCGTGCTCCTACCAAAACACAAAGGTCGTGGGTTCAATTCCCACAGGGGTTTGTGGTACCTATTTTTCCAACGCACGACCGTAGACTAAGCCGTGTCGCAGTTCACGACCGTCTCTCTCTCTCATAGGCGGCTCGTGAGTTTCAAGTTTGGGGAAGCGATCTTTTCACCCCCCAAAAAATATCCCTGCATGTAAATCATGCCTCTATCGTGGCATTTGCAGACCATTGTAAAATAGCCTGCTTTTCCTAATGTGATGAGTAGATTGGTTAGTCATAAATTAGGATTATAATATAACTAATTTGCTGGTAGCCTAGTAGTTGGGAGTGTTGGGGCAGTAACCGGAAGGTTGCTGGATGGAATCCCCGGGAGTGTCAAGGTAAACATCTGTTATTCAATCCCTGAACGAGGCAGTTTAATCCACTGTTCCCCAGGCACTGAAGATGTGGATGTTGATTATGGCAGCCCCCCCCCCCGCACCTCTCTGATTCAGTGGTTGGGTTAAAATGTGGGAAGACACATTTCAGTTGAATACATTCAGTTGTACAACTGACTCGGTATCCACCTCTTTCCCTGTTTGCAACAGCAAAAAAACATTTTTTTAAGAGGATCTTGGAGAAAATTTGGCTTTTTTTTAATAAACACGTGTATTGCATTTCTACGACACTTTACATGACTGGAGACATGTTGGTAGAATCCTAAATGACAGCGTAGACTGATCACCTCAACAATCAGATATTTCATATTTGATCGCTGCCCAAAATGCTCACCTCAACAATCAGATATTTCATATTTGAAAGCTGCCCAAAATGCTCACTTCTCGACTGTTAGCCAGTAAACTAAATCATGCTCTCTGGTGTAGTAATTTTGGTTATTTTCTTTATTTCTGTATAGACAGGAGTAATTATATCATTTTGTTATTTATCTTCCCATATCCTATTGGACGAGCTGCCGATGGTCTCTTAACTTTCTCTCTTGTTTTGTGTCTCAGTGGAGAACTGGTTCAGATCATGATGGCTACAGCCAATGAAAACCTTTCTGCTAAATTCTGCAACCGGGTGCTGAAATTCTTCACCAAACTCTTCCAGCTCAGTAAGTTTACCCTCATTCCTCTTGTTTTCCCCATCCCAAACCAGTCCTGCCTCCCAGACCAAAGTGTTGTTCCATACTGACCAACTAGAGACTTGTTCGCTCATCCTAATCTTGACGTCAACCCATTTTACTCTAGTTTCTCAAGTTCGTTTCAGTTCTACCATCTCTTTCATATCCTAAACCTCTCCTCGCTTATTCCACCTCAGCGGAGAAGAGTCCCAACCCCAGCCTGTTGTGTCTGTGCGGCTCCCTGGCCCAGCTGGCGTGTGTGGAGCCGTCCAGGCTGCAGTCGTGGCTCACCCGCATGACGACCACACCACCCAAGGACTCGGAGCATCTGGAGACGGTGCAGGAGAACAGGGCGTTGCTACAGGTGTGTGTGTGTGTGTCAGCACAAAAGCCGTTCTCAAGACTGGTCAACATTAAACCGTCTCAACTACAAATAACTGCCAAAATAAAGGAAACACTTGAGTAAATGAGGGATACAAAGTATATTGAAAGCAGGTGCTTCCACACAGGTGTGGTTCCTGCGTTAATTAAGCAATTAACATCCCATCATGCTTAGGGACAGGTATGAAAATGCTGGGCAGGCCATTATTTTGGGTACCATGGCTACGCTCCCATCCACAGGGCACGAGTGATCACTGAATGGTTTGATGAGCATGAAAACGATGTAAAACCATATGCCGTGGCCGTCTCTCAGTCACCAGATCTCAACCCGATGGAACACTTATGGGAGATTCTGGAGTGGTGCGTTTTCCACCACCATCAACAGAACACACACATGGGTGTCACATCCCTCCAATAGAGTTCCAGACGCTTGTAGAATCCATGCAAAGGTGCGTTGAAGCTGTTCTGGCTCGTAGTGACACCCGTCGACCCTATTAAAGACACTATGTTGGAGTTTCCTTTATCTTGGCAGTTACATTATCAAATCAAATTTTATTTGTCACATACACATGGTTAGCAGATGTTAATGCGAGTGTAGCGAAATGCTTGTGGTTCTAGTTCCGACAATGCAGTAATAACGAACAAGTAATCTAACTAACAATTCCAAAAAACTACTGTCTTATACACAGTGTAAGGGGATAAAGAATATGTACATAAGGATATATGAATGAGTGATGGTACAGAGCAGCATAGGCAAGATACAGTAGATGGTATCGAGTACAGTATATACATATGAGATGAGTATGTAAACAAAGTGGCATAGTTAAAGTGGCTAGTGATACATGTATTACATAAGGATGCAGTCGATGATATAGAGTACAGTATATACGTATGCATATGAGATGAATAATGTAGGGTATGTAAACATTATATAAGGTAGCATTGTTTAAAGTGGCTAGTGATATATTTACATTTCCCATCAATTCCCATGATTAAAGTGGCTGGAGTAGAGACAGTGTCATTGACAGTGTGTTGGCAGCAGCCACTCAATGTTAGCGGTGGCTGTTTAACAGTCTGATGGCCTTGAGATAGAAGCTGTTTTTCAGTCTCTCGGTCCCAGCTTTGATGCACCTGTACTGACCTCGCCTTCTGGATGGCAGCGGGGTAGAACAGGCAGTGGCTCGGGTGGTTGATGTCCTTGATGATTTTTATGGCCTTCCTGTAGCATCGGGTGGTGTAGGTGTCCTGGAGGGCAGGTAGTTTGCCCCCGGTGATGCGTTGTGCAGACCTCACTACCCTCTGGAGAGCCTTACGGTTGAGGGCGGTGCAGTTGCCGTACCAGGCGGTGATACAGCCCGCCAGGATGCTCTCGATTTTAGATCTCCTCTTTGTGTTTTTTCTAGAATTGTTTGTACTCTTTTATCGGGGGTTTTGTTGAACAGTAGACCAAAACTTAGGCACTGCAACATGGATTTAAAAAATTCGGTACTTTCGGTACTTCTGTCAAATGTCTCACGTCGTCTACTGATTGAGAGAAGATCAAGTCTGTAGATCAGTGTAGCCGATGTGGCCTTACCGTGCCTGGTCCCCTCTCATACTGCCTCTAGTCTGTCCTGAGGAAACACTGAACTTACTGGGAGTCTGGACTGTACCATGTTATCTCCCCTCTCATACGGACTCTAGTCTGTCCTGAGGAACCACTGGGAGTCTGTCCTGAGGAACCACTGGGAGTCTGTCCTGAGGAACCACTGGGAGTCTGGACTGTACCATGTTATCTCCCCTCATACGGACTCTAGTCTGTCCTGAGGAACCACTGGGAGTCTGTCCTGAGGAACCACTGGGAGTCTGGACTGTACCATGTTATCTCCCCTCTCATACGGACTCTAGTCTGTCCTGAGGAACCACTGAACTGGGCTCCCGAGTGGCGCAGCGGTGTAAGGCACTGCATCTCGGTGCTAGGGGCGTCACTACAGACACCCTGGTTCGAATCCAGGCTGTGTTACAGCCGGCCGTGATTGGGAGTCCAATTGGCCCAACGTCGTCTGGGTTTGGCAAATTGTAGGCCGTCATTGTAAATAAGAATTTGTTCTTAAACTGACTTGCCTCGTTAAATAAAGGTTAAATAAATAAACTCAGTCTGGGCTGCATAACCACTTAAGATGCACAGAAGTTAACATACTTTAAACATCTGACACGGCATGTAATAACTGTCCATACAGGATAGAACACGTTACACTGCAAGAAGATCCCGGAAGCTTTCAGCGTTGTAGGCTAACTTTCTTTGCTAGCGAACAGCTGAAGCTAACGTCAGTTCATGACCTTAGTACCTAGTTTGGGATAATATGCAAAAACACGGGGGGGCAAAAATATTGCTGATTTCAATGCTGCTCCAACGACTTTATTCATCCATTTTGTCCCGCCTGTCCCAGTCAAGATGGCGTTAGCTTCAGAGTGTGTGTGACGTCATGGGTCTTAAAGAGACAGGCACACTTAAAAAAAAAAAAAAAAAAAAAAAAAACTGATTGCTTCTTTTTTGTTGTTCTAATTGTTGATGATCAATACAATAAGTATCGAAGGGAAGGGAAGCACATTGTTTTTCGTCTGTAGCCCCGTGAAATCAGCCCAAAAACAAGCTCAATAACTCAATTCATTCACACACTCCTATTTGAACATGAATCCACCTGTATTGTGACTAGACCGTGGCTACATCTTGATTTACCCAGTTTATCAAGAGAGATTTACCATTTTTAATAAATGATTACCATTGTTATATTATTAGTAAAAAAACAAAACAAACAACAGTCATTGATTTTGTGTGATTTGTATAATTGATTAATTTAATGCATCCATTCTAAATGTAATGAGTTTGAACTCCACAGACTTCTCTCGGTTAAAGGGCCATTTTGGGACTTTGGCTAATAGGCTTTTTATTTTGTTTGCTGTGGTATTGTTTTGGTATTAAGTATCGTGATACTCGGTATCAGTATTGATGTCAAAATATCCTTGTGGATACTTTACGTGGATTATCGTCAATAATTAACACCTGTCGACCAAACTGATTGGTTGGTCACAACTGTTTTAAGAAAAATATATATTTTTCTCCAGGTGCTCACCACGCACATTGTCAGGGACAACAGCCAGGTGGGCGAGGGCGTGTGCACCGTCCTGCTCTCCACCCTCATCCCCATGGCAACGGATATGCTGGCCAATGGGGACGGCGCTGGCTTTCCGGAACTCATGGTAATCATGGCGACCCTAGCCAGCGCCGGTCAGGGGGCGGGGCATCTGCAGCTGCATCGCGCTGCCATCGATTGGCTGACCAGATGGTAAGATATGTTCCTGATGTGTAGAACTGGTGATGTTAATATTATTGGTACAACTCTTAACTAGATCTGTATGATAGTTGATGTGTTAAATATGCAGTTAGATTCAATAGAAATATAAATCTGTTATTTTCTACAGCAAAAAGTACCTGACCCAGAAAAACGTTGTGGAGAAAGTGAGCGCAAACGTGTCCCAGGGCAAAGTAAGTAGTAATTCAATCAAAAAAAGAAAAACATTTTTTTTTTAATCAAGTTTTATATTCTGAACTGCCCTGTCTCTCTCCCTCTCTCTGTCTCCCTCTCTCTGTCTCCCTCTCTCTGTCTCCCTCTCTCTCTCTGTCTCTCTGTCTCTCTCTCTCTGTCTCTCTGTCTCTGTCTCCCTCTCTGTCTCCCTCTCTCTGTCTCTCTCTCTGTCTCCCTCTCTCTGTCTCCCTCTCTCTGTCTCCCTCTCTCTGTCTCCCTGTCTCTCTCTCTCTCTCTCTCTCTCTCTCTCTCTCTCTCTCTCTGTCTCTCTCTCTGTCTCTCTCTCTCTGTCTCTCTGTCTCCCTCTCTCTGTCTCTCTCTCTCTGTCTCTCTCTCTCTGTCTCTCTCTCTCTGTCTCTCTCTCTCTGTCTCTCTCTCTCTCTGTCTCCCTCTCTCTGTCTCCCTCTCTCTGTCTCCCTCTCTCTGTCTCCCTCTCTCTGTCTCCCTCTCTCTGTCTCCCTCTCTCTGTCTCTCTCTCTCTGTCTCTCTCTCTCTGTCTCCCTCTCTCTGTCTCCCTCTCTCTGTCTCCCTCTCTGTCTGTCTCCCTCTCTCTGTCTCCCTCTCTCTGTCTCCCTCTCTCTGTCTCCCTCTCTCTGTCTCCCTCTCTCTGTCTCCCTCTCTCTGTCTCCCTCTCTCTGTCTCCCTCTCTCTGTCTCCCTCTCTCTGTCTCCCTCTCTCTGTCTCCCTCTCTCTGTCTCCCTCTCTCTCTCATGTTTTCCCCTCAGCATGCCAGCATACTAGAGTGCTCCTGCCATATCATCTCCTACCTGGCTGATGTGATGAACACCCTGAGACAGAGCAGTGGCCAGGGCTCCTCCGTGCTGCTGGTTGATGGAGAGGAGAAGGCTGTAGAGGTGGACTCAGACTGGGTTGATGAGTTGGCTGTGGAGGACGATGACTCACAGGCTGAGGACTCTGTACGGACCTCCCTCTTATCATGTTTGGATAGAAATATATAGACATAGATAGGTTCTTTATATAGTGTGGAATAGATAGAAATATGTAGAGGTTCTTTAAATAGTGTAGGAGAGAAATAAAGAGGTACTTTATATAGTGTAGAATAGATACTTAAATAGTGTAGAATGGGTACTATATATAGTGTAGAATAGATACTATATATAGTGTAGAATAGATACTATATATAGTGTAGAATAGATACTATATATAGTGTAGAATAGATACTTTATATAGTGTAGAATAGATACTTTATAGTGTAGAATAGATACTATATATATATATAGTGTAAAACAGATTTTATATAGTGTAGAATAGATACTTTATATAGTGTAGAATAGATACTATATATATAGTGTAGAATAGATTTTATATAGTGTAGAATAGATACTATATATATTATAGAATAGATACTTTATATAGTGTAGAATAGATACTTTATATAGTGTAGAATAGATTTTATATAGTGTAGAATAGATACTATATATATTATAGAATAGATACTTTATATAGTGTAGAATAGATACTTTATATAGTGTAGAATAGATACTTTATATAGTGTAGAATAGATACTTTATAAAGTGTAGAATAGAGATAGATAGGTACTTTATATCAGATGGAATAGAGAGGTACTTTAAATAGTGTGGAATAGAGAGGTACTTTATACAGTGTGGAATAGATAGGTACTTTATACAGTGTGGAATAGATAGGTACTTTATATAGTGTGGAATAGATAGGTACTTTAAATAGTGTGGAATAGATAGGTACTTTATACAGTGTGGAATAGATAGAAATATATAGAGATAGATAGGTACATTATATAGTGTGGAATAGATGGAGAGAAGGCTAGAGGACTCCGAACTGCTTTATCTTCACATCAGCTGTCTCACTATTAGAGACACTGGGATTTCAGAAAACATTTCCCACACCGTGGCTCAACCTCCATTCGTCTTTCTGTGATTCCCTCCCAGCCTCTTTCTGTGATCCCTCCCTCCTAGCCTCTTTCTGTGACTCCCTCCCTCCTAGCCTCTTTCTGTGATTCCCTCCCTCCCAGCCTCTTTCTGTGATTCCCTCCCTCCCAGCCTCTTTCTGTGATTCCCTCCCTCCCAGCCTCTTTCTGTGATTCCCTCCCTCCCAGCCTCTTTCTGTGATTCCCTCCCTCCCAGCCTCTTTCTGTGATTCCCTCCCTCCCAGCCTCTTTCTGTGATTCCCTCCTGTGATCCCTCCCAGCCTCTTTCTGTGATTCCCTCCCTCCCAGCCTCCCCCTCCCTCCCAGCCTCTTTCTGTGATTCCCTCCCTCCCAGCCTCTTTCTGTGATTCCCTCCCTCCCAGCCTCTTTCTGTGATTCCCTCCCTCCCAGCCTCTTTCTGTGATTCCCTCCCTCCCAGCCTCTTTCTGTGATTCCCTCCCAGCCTCTTTCTGTGATTTCCCTCCCAGCCTCTTTCTGTGATTTCCCTCCCAGCCTCTTTCTGTGATTTCCTCCCTCCCAGCCTCTTTCTGTGATTCCTCCCTCCCAGCCTCTTTCTGTGATCCCTCCCAGCCTCTTTCTGTGATTCCCTCCCAGCCTCTTTCTGTGATTTCCCTCCCAGCCTCTTTCTGTGATTTCCCTCCCAGCCTCTTTCTGTGATCCCTCCTAGCCTCTTTCTGTGATTCCCTCCCTCCCAGCCTCTTTCTGTGATCCCTCCCTCCTAGCCTCTTTCTGTGATCCCTCCCTCCCAGCCTCTTTCTGTGATCCCTCCCTCCCAGCCTCTTTCTGTGATCCCTCCCAGCCTCTTTCTGTGATCCCTCCCAGCCTCTTTCTGTGATCCCTCCCTCCCAGCCTCTTTCTGTGATCCCTCCCTCCCAGCCTCTTTCTGTGATCCCTCCCAGCCTCTTTCTGTGATTTGCCTCCCAGCCTCTTTCTGTGATTCCCTCCCAGCCTCTCTTCTTGCCTCTTCCTCGGCCGTGTTATAGGAGAAGGTTCAAGGCCCTTCTCCTCAGACTTTCTTGTCCTATGCGTTTTGAGGAAGAGGAGGAGGATGATTCGAGGAAATAAGGAAGAGATTCATTGAGGGGGGGCGGAGAACAAAAGCAGATGTGTTCAGTAGGGAGAACCTGAGTGTAATGGAGAGGGAATAGCGTATCTGTTAATAATGAGGAAAAACTGATTTCTCTCTGCTTTGTCGTAGGATGAAGACTCCCAGTGCAATAAGCTGTGTACCTTCACCATCACCCAGAAGGAGTTCATGAACCAGCATTGGTAAAAGAAGCCCCTCCCACCCCCCCTTCATGTGATCAATACCATTCCTTCACAGTATTCCACTTCCACGTAGACTGTGTTTCAATAACCTATACTTTCTGCCAAAGTGTGCAGGAAATGCCCCGTGTAAGAAATCTGGTGGGATTGCTAACTCCACCCCACCAACCAATCACCAACCAATCACAATGCTTTTACATTTCTAGGAATGGGGTGTTCTGTATGAGTGTACACTTCAGCAGAAAGGACAGGGTAATTGAGACGTCTCTAGTACAACTATTATAAGTCAACCTCCCCTCTCCTAGGTACCACTGTCACACGTGTAAGATGCTGGACGGGGTAGGTGTGTGTACAGTGTGCGCCAAGGTCTGTCACAAAGACCATGAGATCTCCTATGCCAAATACGGTTCTTTCTTCTGTGACTGCGGGGCCAAGGAGGACGGTACCTGTCAGGTGAGACCGAATACCTCAGGTCACCATGGGAAAAGAACCACTGCGGTAACTTTTGGCTTGCTATATCACTTATTCCATCCATCCCATTGGCTTATCCTCATAACCATCAGTGCCCCAGTTAGCTTGGGATCTAGCTGTTAAAGCTACACCTCAAAAAACATTACGTTAGGGGATCCATCCACTGTTGTTGTTGTCTGTTTATCAAGTAGTACAACTTAAAACATCTCAGAATTAACTGGCTGACATGATTCAACCTTAAAAACAGAATTAATTCAAGTGATTAATATAGGTGATTAATATAAGTGATTAATATAGACAGATTTATATGGACCGTAATAATATCTGCATGCCTTGCCTGTCTGTATTTTCACTGATGTATTAGCATAGGTGTGTGTGGGATCGTGTGTGTGTGTGTGTGTGTGTGTGGGGGATCGTGTGCGTAACTGTGGTCTTGAATGCGCGTGTGTGTTCAGACAGTCTAATATCTCCTCTGACCAACCTGCGGTCGTCCTCAGGCCCTGGTGAAGCGCAGCCCCAGCAGTGGCACCATGAAGGAGTCCTCAGCCTTCCAGAGTGAACTGAGGATGCCTGAGAGTGCCATCCGCCATCAGAGCAGCCTGGGCTCTAGCGACAAGGACAAGGTAAGACGAGGGAGAAGGGGGATACCGAGTCGGTCGTACAACTATATGGGGGATACCGAGTCGGTCGTACAACTGAATGGGGGTTACCGAGTCGGTGGTCAGTACAACTGAATGGGGGTTACCGAGTCGGTCGTCAGTACAACTGAATGGGGGTTACCGAGTCATATCTCATATTAAGAGATACAACAACGGAGACGAAGCAACAACAACAGCACTCACTTACACATACCTGTGTGTGTGTGTGTGTGTATATATATATATATGTATGTATGTATGTATGTATGTATGTATGTGTGTATGTATGTGTGTGTGTGTGTGTATGTGTGTGTGTGTGTGTGTGTGTGTGTGTGTGTACACCATTTTCCTCTTCCCGCTCGGTGCTTCTCTCACCCCATCACCATCATTGCGTCTCTCAATACATACATTTTAAACAAACTTACAAACAGAAATTAAACAAAAAATCTCAGTTTAAACCAAGAGGTTAGGTTCCACACATGGAACGTACAGTGTAGTTCTGAAATACATAGATCCCCGCCATTCTAAGAGAATCCTTGCAGCATAATAGCTGATACCTCAGGTTCTAGGTCATTTAGATAAGGTTCCCATACTTTGTAGAACAGGTCTGTTTTAGCAAGTCTTCCGCAATTTAACCCAACTCCTCTGAATCAGAGGTGCGGGGGTGGCTGCCTTAATCGACATCCATGTCCTCGTCGCCCGGGGAACAGTAGGTTAACTGCCTTGCTCAGCGGTAGAATGACAGATAAACATAAGATTAGAGATTTTCTCTGAAATTTGCCTTGCGCCATAAAAATCACTCCCGTGTTGACTTTTTTCTTTTGTCATGTTGTGGATTTCAGGCAAATTAAAACTCCTTACATGACATGGGGGGGACAATATACAACGTCTGGGGATTGTACAAGTCACTCTAAAAAAATATATTTAAAAAACATTGTTCATGTCACAGGTGACCATCTGTGAGGGCAAGCCTGGCGACGAGGACCGTCCAAAGAAGAGCAGTGTCTGTAAGAACATCGAGGGATGTCAGGAGGAACTGCTGGCACAAGTGGTGAGACGTTTTCTACCGAAGAGCAGCGACGTCTCTCGCACTCTGACATCAAGAGTTATTTATGTGTTAAACGTTCAGTCAAAACCAGACCTACGTCACGTCTGTGTAAAGAAATGCGTGTCGGGTTTACACTGCGGGGAGGGGCGGGGTGGGGGGGGGCAATGTATCTGTCAAAACGGTTTCCAATACATCCATATTTACACTTTGTCTTGACATTCAGCGACATTTTAAGATCAGTATTTGTTATGAGAAGTTTCTGATAATATTCTGACGTTGTTATGACGTATCATTGGCTGACGTTGACTTCTTTCTCTTCTGTCTCTGTCTCTCACTCTGTCTCTCTCTGTCTCTCTCTCTCTCTCTCTCTCTCTCTACCTCTCTCTCTCTACCTCTCTCTCTCTGTCTCTCTCTCTCTACCTCTCTCTCTCTCTCTCTCTCTCTCTCTCTCTCTCTCTCTGTCTCTCTCTCTCTCTCTCTCTCTCTGTCTCTCTCTCTCTCTCTGTCTCTCTCTCCTGTCTCTCTTTACCTGTCTCTCTCTCCCTGTCTCTCTCTCCCTGTCTCTCTCTACCTGTCTCTCTCTACCTGTCTCTCTCTGTCTCTCCTGTCTCTCTCTACCTGTCTCTCTCTACCTGTCTCTCTCTCCTGTCTCTCTCTCCTGTCTCTCTCTGTCCTGTCTCTCTGTCTCTCTCTCTCTCTGTCTCTCTCTGTCTCTCTGTCTCTCTCTCTCTCTCTGTCTCTCTCTCTCTCTGTCTCTCTCTCTCTCTGTCTCTCTCTCTCTGTCTCTCTCTCTCTCTCTCTCTCTCTCTGTCTCTCTCTCTCTCTCTCTCTCTCTCTCTCTCTCTCTCTCTGTCTCTCTCTCTCTGTGTCTCTCTCTCTCTGTCTCTCTCTCTCTGTCTCTCTGTCTCTCTGTCTCTCTGTCTCTCTCTCTCTCTGTCTCTCTCTGTCTCTCTCTCTCTCTGTCTCTCTCTGTCTCTCTCTGTCTCTCTCTGTCTCTCTCTGTCTCTCTCCAGTCTGGCTCCTCCACGGCGGCCGTGGTTCTGGAGATGTTGATCTTCCTGATGGATGCCATCCAGACTAACTTCCAGCAGGCCTCCGCTGTAGGCAGCAGCAGCCGAGCTCAGCAGGCCCTCAACGAGCTACACACTCAGGACAAGAGTGTTGAGATGACTGACCAACTGATGGTACAGTACCACTGCTATACCTTTTTTAGTTCTTAACTATGAATGTGGGACAAACAGGTTCCATCGCTGTAGTATGCTGGGAGGCAGTAAAGTGGAGGATTCAGTTCAGCAGTGTGAGAGACACTGGATTCTGTTCAGCAGTGAGAGACACTGGATTCTGTTCAGCAGTGAGAGACACTGGATTCTGTTCAGCAGTGAGAGACACTGGATTCTGTTCAGCAGTGTTTAGACCGGATTCAGTTCAGCAGTGAGACTGGATTCAGTTCAGCAGTGTTTAGAGGATTCAGTTCAGCAGTGAGAGACACTGGATTCTGTTCAGCAGTGAGAGACACTGGATTCTGTTCAGCAGTGAGAGACACTGGATTCTGTTCAGCAGTGAGAGACACTGGATTCTGTTCAGCAGTGAGAGACACTGGATTCTGTTCAGCAGTGAGAGACACTGGATTCAGTTCAGCAGTGAGAGACACTGGATTCTGTTCAGCAGTGAGAGACACTGGATTCTGTTCAGCAGTGTTTAGACCGGATTCAGTTCAGCAGTGTGAGACACTGGATTCAGTTCAGCAGTGTGAGACACTGGATTCAGTTCAGCAGTGTTTAGACCGGATTCAGTTCAGCAGTGAGAGACACTGGATTCAGTTCAGCAGTGAGAGACACTGGATTCAGTTCAGCAGTGAGAGACACTGGATTCAGTTCAGCAGTGAGAGACACTGGATTCAGTTCAGCAGTGAGAGACACTGGATTCAGTTCAGCAGTGAGAGACACTGGATTCAGTTCAGCAGTGAGAGACACTGGATTCAGTTCAGCAGTGAGAGACACTGGATTCAGTTCAGCAGTGAGAGACACTGGATTCAGTTCAGCAGTGTGAGACACTGGATTCAGTTCAGCAGTGTGAGAGACCGGATTCGTCTGATCAAGGTGTTGAACATAGCTGGGACAAAAACCCAGCTGTGCTGCTTCGGCTCCAGGAGTCGACTTGAGGCACAAGAACGTCTAAGCCTAGCAAAGTGTGAGAACCATGCCGTATTTGATGCTCCATTGAGCCTCCTTCGTCCAGTCTCCTCCTCATGACTTAACACGCCCCCTTCCTCTGCGTCTCCCCAGGTCCCTACCCTTGGTTCCCAGGAGGGAGCTTTTGAGAACGTGCGTATGAACTACAGTGGAGACCAGGGCCAGACCATCAGACAGCTCATCAGTGCCCACGTGCTGCGACGCGTCGCCATGTGTGTGTTGTCTTCCCCCCACGGGCGCCGCCAGCACCTCGCCGTCAGCCACGAGAAGGGCAAGGTGGGCACGTTGTTGCGCTAAATTGTATTTAAAAACTTCAAAAGCAGCGTTTTCATCTCGATGTTATTTTGTGTGCTTTTAGATAATTTTGCAGAACCTGAACGCTTGGTTCCACTTTCTGTCTGGTGCTGACCCAGAGTTCCCTAACCCCTCTGCTCTCCTCTCCCCTCACTGTCCCACCTCTCCCCTCGTCTCCAGATCACCGTCCTGCAGCTGTCGGCTCTACTGAAGCAGGCCGATTCCAGTAAGAGGAAGTTAACCCTGACCCGTCTGGCCTCGGCTCCCGTACCCTTCACCGTGCTCAGCCTCACTGGGAACCCCTGCAACGAAGACTATCTGGCTGTCTGTGGACTCAAGGTTAGTCAGATTCATTACAGGGTCTTCAGAAGCTATGTCTACAATTCCTCACTTCCTGTCTTCTTTGCCTCCCTCTCAACCATTTTGGGGGCAGATTGTTCAAGGTCGTCCCCTTTGACCTTCTTCTCAAAAGCATTTTCAGAAGGAGGCAAGGAGATGATGCAAGGAATTGAGAAAGAACCCCTGTCTCTAGATTTAGGGCCTATCTAGCTATATGTGTATATGTACAGTACAGTGCATTCCTGAAGTATTCAGACTAGGGCTGTTTCAGTGACCGTATTACCGCCACACCGGCGATCGCGGCTTATGAAGGCAGTATAATTCCACTCCACGCTCTGTTGCTACTGATGGTCATTATTAGCCTACCAAACTTTTTAACTGCCTGGTACTCAGCAATCTGTTGTCCCTCTAGTCACTCTGACATCAATGTAAATGTCATGAGAGCCCAGGAGCTCATGTTACGCAACATTTTCTATAGGCTATGTAATTGTTTGAGAAAACAGAGTGATGGCCTCTGTTAAAAAGAGGAGGATCCCATCAGCTTCCTATTGGCTAGGCGTACTATATTTATTTCTCAACTTTCCTAATATTAAGTAGTTTGCTTTTCTTTACAACAGGAGTATATCCTACCTGGCTGCCATGAACATAAACCAGGGGGAAAAGCGTCCTCCCTTCGATATTTAAGTGCATAGATGACATGTATTTTTTTCCCACTGCCCCTGTTTAGATACAGGTGCATTATAATGGTCCATTTTAAATCAAAACTAATTTAATTCACATATTATTTAGTCTATGTGAAAACAAGATCTAATCAAGAATAGTCTGATGGGTGACAATATTACCCAATCATGGAATAATGGCTTGTTTTTGCTGCTTTTTCTAATCATAGTCGCACACCTCATGTTGTCAAGCTGTCTGTCTCTCTCTCTCTCTCGTTCAGGACTGCCACGTGCTGACGTTCAGTAGTACAGGTTCAGTTTCAGAACACCTGGTGCTGCACCCTCAGCTGGCTACTGGGAACTTCATCATCAAGGCTATCTGGCTGCCTGGCTCCCAGACGGAGCTGGCCATCATCACGGCGGACTTCGTCAAGGTACCACATCAGCTCTTTGTAAAGTTTGCTAGGTGATTGCTGCAAGTGTAGATATATTTTTTTTTGTTTTGTGAAAAATTGGAATAGAAGGGTTGATTTGCATAACAGCGTTGATTAGTGAGACTCTTCTTCTCCTGTTAGATCTATGACCTGTCAGTGGACGCTCTGAGCCCTGTGTACTACTTCCTGCTGCCGAGCTCCAAGATCCGTGACGCCACCTTCCTGTTCAACGAGGAAGGGAAGAGCATCATCGTCATCATGTCCTCTGCTGGCTACATGTACACACAGGTCATGGACGAGTCTTCCAGCGCCCAACATGGACCCTTCTATGTTACCTCAGTCCTGGAGATCAGCCACCAGGACCTTAAGGTACAAACACACGCAGAAACGCAGAAATCCTTCAAATAGTTTCTCTTGAACTCTTTAAAAACAGAGAGCCTTTTCCCGGGTCAACTCGATCAAGCAGAGCTGAAGTATTTTGAAAGAAAATAAATCCTATCTGAATCCTGCATCTTAGCTCTGTGTCCTTCCAGGACAGTAACGGTCAGGTTTCAGAGGAGTGTGTGTGTTACAGCCATGTTCTCCAGATTTTTTTTTAACCTTTATTTAACTCGGCAAGTCAGTTAAGAACAAATTCTTATTTTCAATGACGGCCTAGGAACAGTGGGTTAACTGCCTGTTCAGGGGCAGAACGACAGATTTGTACCTTGTCAGCTCAGGGGTTTGAACTTGCAACCTTCCGGTTACTAGTCCAACGCTCTAACCAATAGGCTACCCTGCCGCCCCAGATGTTGCTGTTCTAGTCTGGTCTGTCTGTTCTGACTGGTCTCTCTCCCTCCTTCCAGGACAGTAACGGTCAGGTTGCTGGCGGCGGTGTATCGGTGTACTACAGCCACGTTCTCCAGATGCTGTTCTTCAGCTACAGCCAGGGCAAGTCGTTCGCTGCCACCGTCAGTCGTAGCACCACCGACGTACAGAGACTCTTCACCATCAACGTCAAAGGGTAAGGATAACCAACAGAGTATTTATTGATTAACTTTTTCCATTTTATTTATTTTTGTATTATGTAAGTAGACAACTGGATAGTTAGAATTATACACCACTTGTTGTAATTGGACAACATTTGTCAGGAGTTATTGATACATCGAAAAATCAAATGTATCTTAACGTTCTCCGTCTCTCCAGCTCTAATGGGGGCAGTAAGACGTCTCCAGCTCTGTGCCAGTGGTCTGAGGTGATGAACCACCCAGGCCTGGTGTGCTGCGTCCAGCAGACTACTGGTATCCCACTGGTCATCATGGTCAAACCTGACACCTTCCTCATCCAGGAGATCAAGACCCTGCCCGCTAAGGCTAAGGTATAGTACACACACACACACTCTGGTCATCAGGGTCAAACCTGACACCTTTCTCATCCAGGAGATCAAGACCCTGCCCGCTAAGGCTAAGGTATAGTACACACACACACACACACACACACACACACACACACACACACACTCTGGTCATCAGGGTCAAACCTGACACCTTCCTCATCCAGGAAATGAAGACCCTGCCTTCTAAGGTATAGTACACACACACACACACACACACACACACTGGTCATCAGGGTCAAACCTGACACCTTCCTCATCCAGGAAATGAAGACCCTGCGTTCTAAGGTAGCATATCAGAGCCCAATAAACATACTCTTTCTCAGTTTGTCTTTCCTCCATTCCTCTCTACTTCCTTCTCTAAAGGCATTGGACTTCAGGTCTTCTGTGTTTTGAGGAGGAGGCAAGGAGAGAGAGCCACACCCACCCCACTGAGCCACACCCACCCCACTGAGCCACCCACCTACCCCACTGAGCCACACCCACCCACCCCACTGAGCCACCCACCTACCCCACTGAGCCACACACCCACCCCACTGAGCCACACACCCACCCCACTGAGCCACACACCCACCCCACTGAGCCACACCCACCCCACTGAGCCACCCACCTACCCCACTGAGCCACACACCCACCCCACTGAGCCACCCACCTACCCCACTGAGCCACACCCACCCCACTGAGCCACACACCCACCCCACTGAGCCACACACCCACCCCACTGAGCCACACCCACCCCACTGAGCCACACCCACCCCACTGAGCCACCCACCTACCCCACTGAGCCACACCCACCCACCCCACTGAGCCACCCACCTACCCCACTGAGCCACACACCCACCCCACTGAGCCACACCCACCCCACTGAGCCACACCCACCCCACTGAACCACACACACCTACCCCACTGAGCCACCCACACCTACCCCACTGAGCCACCCACCTACCCCACTGAGCCACACACCCACCCCACTGAGCCACACCCACCCCACTGAGCCACACCCACCCCACTGAGCCACACACCCACCCCACTGAGCCACCCACCCACCCCACTGAGCCACCCACCCACCCCACTGAGCCACCCACCCACCCCACTGAGCCACACCCAACCCACTGAGCCACACCCACCCCACTGAGCCACACCCACCTACCCCACTGAGCCACCCACCTACCCCACTGAGCCACCCACCCACCCCACTGAGCCACACACCCACCCCACTGAGCCACACACCCACCCCACTGAGCCACACACCCACCCCACTGAGCCACACACCCACCCCACTGAGCCACACACCCACCCCACTGAGCCACACCCCCACCCCACTGAGCCACACGCCCACCCCACTGAGCCACGCCCACCCCACTGAGCCACGCCCACCCCACTGAGCCACGCCCACCCCACTGAGCCACACCCACCCCACTGAGCCACACACCCACAACACTAATAGTCCTGTCTCCTCCCGTCAGATCCAGGACATGGTAGCTATCCGTCACACAGCGTCTAACGAGCAGCAGCGAACCACCATGATCCTGCTGTGTGAGGACGGCTCTCTGAGGATCTACATGGCAAACGTAGACAACACCTCCTATTGGCTCCAGCCCTCCCTGCAGCCCTGCTCCGGCATCTCCATCATGAAGCCTGTCAGGAAACGCAAGGCTGCTGCCGCAAGTGGGTTAAACTAAACAGCCCCCTGTCTGTCTGTCTCGCTGTCTGTCTCGCTCCCTCTCTGTCTGTCTCTCTCTGTCTGTCTCGCTCCCTCTCTGTCTGTCTCTCTCTCTGTCTGTCTGTGTCGGTCTGTCTGTCTGGTCCTGTCTGTCTGCCTGTCTGTCTGTTCTCCAAATCCTTTCGTTTCACGTCACTCATTCAGTTTGTTTTTCCAGGTTACCGGTGCCAGGTTCTGTCAAAATGCTTTATACCATATAGAGCCCCTCTGCCGTATAGAGCCCCGTATAGAGCCCCTCTACCATATAGAGCCCTCTGCCGTATAGAGCCCCGTATAGAGCCCCTCTACTGTATAGAGCCCTCTCTACTGTATAGAGCCCCTCTACTGTATAGAGCCCCTCTACCGAGCCCCATATAGAGCCCCTCTACCGTATAGAGCCCCCTACCGTATAGAGCCCCGTATAGAGCCCCTCTACCGTATAGAAGCCCCTCTGCCATATAGAGCCCCGTATAGAGCCCCTCTACTGTATAGAGCCCCGTATAGAGCCCCTCTACCATATAGAGCCCCGTATAGAGCCCCTCTACCGTATAGAGCCCCTCTACCGTATAGAGCCCCTACTGTATAGAGCCCCTCTACCGTATAGAGCCCCTCTACCGTATAGAGCCCCGTATAGAGCCCCTCCCCCTCTACCGTATAGAGCCCCGTATAGAGCCCCTCTACCGTATAGAGCCCCTCTACCGTATAGAGCCCCGTATAGAGCCCCTCTAGAGCCCCGTATAGAGCCCCGTATAGAGCCCCTCTACCGTATAGAGCCCCTCCCGTATAGAGCCCCTCTACCGTATAGAGCCCCGAGAGCCCCTCTACCGTATAGAGCCCCGTATAGAGCCCCTCTACCATATAGAGCCCCGTATAGAGCCCCTCTACCGTATAGAGCCCCGTATAGAGCCCCTCTACCGTATAGAGCCCCGTATAGAGCCCCTCTACCGTATAGAGCCCCTCTACCGTATAGAGCCCCGTATAGAGCCCTACTCTACCGTATAGAGCCCCTCTACCGTATAGAGCCTACCGTATAGAGCCCCTCTACTGTATAGAGCCCCCGTATAGAGCCCCTCTACCGTATAGAGCCCCGTATAGAGCCCCTCTACCGTATAGAGCCCCTCTACCGTATAGAGCCCCGTATAGAGCCCCCTCTACCGTATAGAGCCCCTCTACCGTATAGAGCCCCGTATAGAGCCCCTCTACCATATAGAGCCCCTCTACCATATAGAGCCCCTCTACCATATAGAGCCCGGTATAGAGCCCCTCTACCATATAGAGCCCCCCCTCTACAGTATAGAGCCCCGTATAGAGCCCCTCTACCGTATAGAGCCCCGTATAGAGCCCCTCTCTACTGTATAGAGCCCCGTATAGAGCCCCCTCTACCATATAGAGCCCCGTATAGAGCCCCTCTACCATAGAGCCCCCGTAGAGCCCCTCTACCATATAGAGCCCCTCTACCATATAGAGCCCCTACCGTATAGAGCCCCGTATAGAGCCCCTCTGCCGAGCCCCTATAGAGCCCCTCTGCCGCCGTATAGAGCCCCTCTGCCGTATAGAGCCCCGTATAGAGCCCCTCTACCATATAGAGCCCCTCTACCGTATGGAGCCCCTCTACTGTATAGAGCCCCGTATAGAGCCCCTCTACCATATATAGCCCCTCTACCGTATGGGAGCCGTATGGTCCCTCTACCCCGTATAGAGCCCCGTATAGAGCCCCTGCTCTACCGTATAGAGCCCCTCTACCGTATAGAGCCCCTCTACCGTATAGAGCCCCTCTACCGTATAGAGCCCCTCTCTGCCGTATAGAGCCCCTCTACCCCTGTATAGAGCCCCTCTGCCGTATAGAGCCCCTCTACCGTATAGAGCCCCTCTGCCGTATAGAGCCCCGTATAGAGCCCCTCTGCCGTATAGAGCCCCGCCGTATAGAGCCCCTCTGCCGTATAGAGCCCCGTATAGAGCCCTGTATAGAGTCCCTCTACCGTATAGAGCCCGGTATAGAGCCCCTCTACCGTATAGAGCCCCGTATAGAGCCCCTCTACCATATAGAGCCCCTCTACCATATAGAGCCCCTCTACTGTAGAGCCCCGTATAGAGCCCCTCTGCCATATAGAGCCCCGTATAGAGCCCCTCTACCATATAGAGCCCCGTATAGAGCCCCTCTACTGTAGAGCCCCGTATAGAGCCCCTCTACTGTATAGAACCCCGTATAGAGCCCCTCTACCGTATATAGAGCCCCTCTACCCTATAGAGCCCCTCTACTGTTATTTTTCACTCTTTTTACTGTTGTTTTATTTCTTTACTTATTGTTCACCTAAAATACCTATTTCTGCACTGTTGGTTAGAGCCTGTAAGGAAGCATTTCACTGTAAGTTCTACACCAGCGAACGTGACAAACAAACTTTTGATTTGATATTCTCCTTTTCTAGTTTGAATATTGCTAAGAACGTTCCAAAAAACGATCACTTGATTTCTAACGAATGGTCTGTTGCACTTGTCGCCTTGTTCCAGCCACTCGTACCTCCAGTCAGGTGACCTTCCCGGTGGACTTCTTCGAGAGTAACCAACAGCTGACGGAGGTGGAGTTTGGAGGCAATGACCTCCTGCAGGTTTACAACGGACAGCAGATCAAACACAGACTCAACTCCACTGGGATGTATGTCGCCAACACTAAGGTATGATGCCCACACACACACACCTCTCCGTCCAACTCGCTACAGCTCTGGGCTTTGATTCGACTGCTCTGGGATAACGCAAAATCCACTTCCAGTCTTTCATTAAGTGGTTTGATTATTGCAAAGCTGTCATCGAGGCCAAAAAATGTGGCTACTTGGAAGAATCTCCAATATATTTTGATTTAACACTTTTTTGGTTACTACATGACTCCATATGTGTTATTTCATAGTTCTGATGTCTTCACTATTCTTCTACAATGTAGAACATAGTAAAATAAACACCCTGGAATGAATAGGTGTGTCCTAACGTTTGACTGGTACTGGTATATATTTTTATGGAAGACTGACCATTTCTGGAGGAAAACTGACACATACTGTATTTGTACGTGCCATTCAAACTGCATTAATCCTGAACCCCCTTTTTCTCATCTTAATGATATGGTTATCTCTTCCCCCTCTAACTAGCCGGGAGGCTTCACCGTGGAGACGGTCAACAACAACATCTCCATGGTGATGACAGGCATGCGGGTGCAGGTGGGCACGCAGGCCATCGAGCGGGCACCCTCCTACCTGGAGATCTTTGGGCGAACCATGCAGGTGAACATGACCCGGCCCCGCTGGTTCGACTTCCCCTTCACCAGGGAGGAGGCTCTGCAGGCCGACAAGAAACTCTCCATCTTCTGTAAGGACACACGAACGCAGGAAAATACTTAACTGTGTAACGAGGGTTTGGCACGCTGTGTAACGAGGGTTTGGCACGCTGTGTAACGAGGGTTTGGCACGCTGTGTAACGAGGGTTTGGCACGCTGTGTAACGAGGGTTTGGCACGCTGTGTAACGAGGGTTTGGCGCGCTGTGTAACGAGGGTTTGGCGCGCTGTGTAACGAGGGTTTGGCACCCTGTGTAACGAGGGTTTGGCGCGCTGTGTAACGAGGGTTTGGCGCGCTGTGTAACGAGGGTTTGGCACGCTGTGTAACGAGGGTTTGGCGCGCTGTGTAACGAGGGTTTGGCGCGCTGTGTAACGAGGGTTTGGCGCTGTGTAGGGGGTTTGGCGCGCTGTGTAACGAGGGTTTGGCGCGCTGTGTAACGAGGGTTTGGCGCTGTGTAACGAGGGTTTGGCGCGCTGTGTAACGAGGGTTTGGCGCTGTGTAACGAGGGTTTGGCGCGCTGTGTAACGAGGGTTTGGCGCGCTGTGTAACGAGGGTTTGGCGCGCTGTGTAACGAGGGTTTGGCGCCGTGTAACGAGGGTTTGGCGCCGTGTAACGAGGGTTTGGCGCCGTGTAACGAGGGCTCGGGAGGCGTGTACAGTATATACCTTATGCATATTGTCACACGTACACATAACAGAGCTGTCCAACAGTCAGACAGGATCTCCTGCAGCACATTACAATTTCAAAGATGAGTGTGAAAAGTTATCTTTTGACTGTATCTCTAACCTCTCCTTCTTCATTCCTCCAGTCGGAGCGTCAGTTGACCCGGCCGGGCATCACCATGTCTCTGCCTAACCTCTCCCTTCTTTTTCGTTCCTCCAGTCGGAGCGTCAGTTGACCCGGCCGGGCATCACCATGTCTCTGACTAACCTCTCCCTTCTTCTTCGTTCCTCCAGTCGGAGCGTCAGTTGACCCGGCCGGGCATCACCATGTCTCTGACTAACCTCTCCCTTCTTCTTCCTTCCTCCAGTCGGAGCGTCAGTGGATCCGGCCGGGGTGACTGTCTCTAACCTCTCCCTTCTTCTTCTTCGTTCCTCCAGTCGGAGCGTCAGTGGATCCGGCCGGGGTGACTGTCTCTAACCTCTCCCTTCTTCTTCTTCGTTCCTCCAGTCGGAGCGTCAGTTGACCCGGCGGGTGTCACGATGCTGGACTCTATAAAGATCTATGGTAAAACCAAGGAGCAATTTGGCTGGCCTGACGAGCCCCCCGAGGACTTCCCCTCGGCCTCCGTCAACAACGTGTGCTCTCCCAACCTAAACACCGGCAACGGCACCGGCGAAGGGGACATCGCCGCACCAGCCTCCACCGGCGGCACCGTGCTGGAGAGGTTAGTGTTAAACGCCACAGGGTTCAAAGGTTAACCAAAGGTCCACTAGATTAGAGACAGGTTCCACAAGATGGCCAAGTTGCAAAGTTTTAAAAAATGTCTAAATGTTCAATGTATGAAGTCAAAAAATGAGTTTTGTTTTTTTGTCTTATTTTAAGGTTAGGGCTAGGCATTAGGCTACCACTGTGGTTCGGTTTGAAATGACATTTTGCGTCTTGGCTAGATGGGTGACGACTCTAGAGACAGGGTCGTCTGGGTCATTGCGGTGCGAAAATGATCGGAGTTTTCCTTTTGACTATATGCACGTGGGTCGTGTTCACTAGCCATGTAACGGAAGAAAAAGCTCTGAAACGGAGTGACTATCCATACTTATCCAAAAGGAAACACTTGGGGATTTTGTTTTCCATGCAAAACATTTTTCTACAATGTGCCCTAATGAACACGACCCAGGCTAGAACCAGTAGAATGACATTAGCTGGAGAGCTTAATCTCTCTGTGATATATAGTTATCTCTCTACTGGCCCCTCAGTTTCTCTGTGATATATAGTTATCTCTCTCCTGACCCCCTCAGTCTCTCTGTGATATATAGTTATCTCTCTCCTGACC
>NC_056444.1:82822035-82867035 GCF_018296145.1 Oncorhynchus tshawytscha | reverse complement strand
TCATCATGCAGCTGGTCAATAATTTCTGGAAGCTCCATGCCCTCAAACCAAAGAACGCTTTCCTGGCCCCTGCCTGTCTGCCAGGTAAACTCACATTGTCTTTCCTGGCCCCTACCTGTCTGCCAGGTAAACTCACATTGTCTTTCCTGGCCCCTACCTGTCTGCCAGGTAAACTCACATTGTCTTTCCTGGCCCCTACCTGTCTGCCAGGTAAACTCACATTGTCTTTCCTGGCCCCTACCTGACTGCCAGGTAAACTCACATTGTCTTTCCTGGCGCCTACCTGACTGCCAGGTAAACTCACATTGTCCTTCCTGGCCCCTACCTGTCTGCCAGGTAAACTCACATTGTCCTTCCTGGCCCCTACCTGTCTGCCAGGTAAACTCACATTGTCTTTCCTGGCCCCTACCTGTCTGACCAGGTAAACTCACATTGTCCTTCCTGGCCCCTACCTGTCTGCCAGGTAAACTCACATTGTCTTTCCTGGCCCCTACCTGTCTGCCAGGTAAACTCACATTGTCCTTCCTGGCCCCTACCTGTCTGACCAGGTAAACTCACATTGTCCTTCCTGGCCCCTACCTGTCTGCCAGGTAAACTCACATTGTCCTTCCTGGCCCCTACCTGTCTGCCAGGTAAACTCACATTGTCTTTCCTGGCCCCTACCTGTCTGCCAGGTAAACTCACATTGTCCTTCCTGGCCCCTACCTGTCTGACCAGGTAAACTCACATTGTCCTTCCTGGCCCCTACCTGTCTGCCAGGTAAACTCACATTGTCCTTCCTGGCCCCTACCTGTCTGCCAGGTAAACTCACATTGTCCTTCCTGGCCCCTACCTGTCTGCCAGGTAAACTCACATTGTCCTTCCTGGCCCCTACCTGTCTGCCAGGTAAACTCACATTGTCCTTCCTGGCCCCTACCTGTCTGCCAGGTAAACTCACATTGTCCTTCCTGGCCCCTACCTGTCTGCCAGGTAAACTCACATTGTCCTTCCTGGCCCCTACCTGTCTGCCAGGTAAACTCACATTGTCCTTCCTGGCCCCTACCTGTCTGCCAGGTAAACTCACATTGTCCTTCCTGGCCCCTACCTGTCTGCCAGGTAAACTCACATTGTCCTTCCTGGCCCCTACCTGTCTGCCAGGTAAACTCACATTGTCCTTCCTGGCCCCTACCTGTCTGCCAGGTAAACTCACATTGTCCTTCCTGGCCCCTACCTGTCTGCCAGGTAAACTCACATTGTCCTTCCTGGCCCCTACCTGTCTGCCAGGTAAACTCACATTGTCCTTCCTGGCCCCTACCTGTCTGCCAGGTAAACTCACATTGTCCTTCCTGGCCCCTACCTGTCTGCCAGGTAAACTCACATTGTCCTTCCTGGCCCCTACCTGTCTGCCAGGTAAACTCACATTGTCCTTCCTGGCCCCTACCTGTCTGCCAGGTAAACTCACATTGTCCTTCCTGGCCCCTACCTGTCTGCCAGGTAAACTCACATTGTCCTTCCTGGCCCCTACCTGTCTGCCAGGTAAACTCACATTGTCCTTCCTGGCCCCTACCTGTCTGCCAGGTAAACTCACATTGTCCTTCCTGGCCCCTACCTGTCTGCCAGGTAAACTCACATTGTCCTTCCTGGCCCCTACCTGTCTGCCAGGTAAACTCACATTGTCCTTCCTGGCCACCTGTCTGACCAGGATAGCTCACATTGTCCTTCCTGGCCCCTACCTGTCTGCCAGGTAAACTCACATTGTCCTTCCTGGCCCCTACCTGTCTGCCAGGTAAACTCACATTGTCCTTCCTGGCCCCTACCTGTCTGACCAGGTAAACTCACATTGTCCTTCCTGGCCCCTACCTGTCTGACCAGGTAAACTCACATTGTCCTTCCTGGCCCCTACCTGTCTGACCAGGTAACGGCGTGTTCTACTTAACTTTTTTGATCTGCTGTAAAAAAATATATATTTTAAAAATCGCAATTTTTGTTAAGACTAATTATATGAATCGATTGTTGTTCCCCTCCAGGTCTGACCCACATTGAAGCTACAGTGAACGCATTGGTGGATATCATCCATGGGTTCTGTACCTGTGAGCTGGACTACATTAACGTGGCCTCCAAGATCTACATGCAGATGCTACTGTGTCCCGTACGTTCCTCAGTTACACTTTAGACATAGACCTGTGGAAAATATATTTGCAATAGTCACTTTTTTTGCTGTGTTGATCCTGGATCGGCATTTTTCGCTGTGTTCAAACTTGTTTCTTTACCTAAATAGCACTTAAATGATGTAAAAAAGTGTATTATAAAATACATTTGAAGTGATTTTGATTCTGTTTTTGTATTTCAGGACACGTCTGTTAGCTTTGCCTGTAAGCAGGCCCTGATCCGAGTACTCCGACCCAGGAACAAACGCCGTCACGTGACTCTTCCTTCTCCCCCTCGCTCCAACACACCCATGGGTAGGTATCTCCTACCCCTGAAATCAGATCAGGTCTTTCAAACCCTGTTTTCCTGAAGAGCAATCTTCCTGAAAGGTTTTCACTCGAATCCCACTTCGTAATTAATCTGATTCAGTTTATCAACCCAGCTAATAATTAGAATCAGGTGCGTTGGATTAGGGTTAGAATGAAAACCCAGAGGACGGGAGCTCGACAGGAACAGGGTTAGAATGAAAACCCAGAGGACGGGAGCTCGACAGGAACAGGGTTAGAATGAAAACCCAGAGGACGGGAGCTCGACAGGAACAGGGTTAGAATGAAAACCCAGAGGACGGGAGCTCGACAGGAACAGGGTTAGAATGAAAACCCAGAGGACGGGAGCTCGACAGGAACAGGGTTAGAATGAAAACCCAGAGGACGGGAGCTCGACAGGAACAGGGTTAGAATGAAAACCCAGAGGACGGGAGCTCGACAGGAACAGGGTTAGAATGAAAACCCAGAGGACGGGAGCTCGACAGGAACAGGGTTAGAATGAAAACCCAGAGGACGGGAGCTCGACAGGAACAGGGTTAGATAGCCTTAAACTAGAACCAATAGAACTGCCAGAAAGTGTTTAAGTTAATTTCAGAACAGTATAAAAACAAATTAAAAAACAGATATTTTTGTTTAGACTTTTCAGCTCTTCTATATTTTAGAATAGTTTTTCAACGTCCTCTACTCTATTAATCTCTTAAAGAGTTAGGAGCAAAGGCTTGGACAAATCAGAAACCACTAAATTATTTAATCGACGCTGAGTGTTCTCCTTTCTCCCTCCTCCTCTTCCTCCAGGAGACAAAGACGATGATGATGAGGATGATGTTGATGACAAGATGCAGCCGTCGGGGCTGACAGGAGGAGAGGGGGGCAGGCAGGAGAGTCAGGAGCAGGGTGAGGTCGACCATGGCGACTTTGAGATGGTGGTGAGTCTCTTTGAGATGGTGGTGAGTCTGGTCCAATCGCTAGTGTCCACTCCTCCTCACCCACTCCTCATACACACTGTAGTAATCTAGTGTCCACTCCTCCTCACCCACTCCTCATACACACTCTAGTAATCTAGTGTCCACTCCTCATACACACTCCTCATACACAATATAGTAATCTAGTGTCCACTCCTCATACACACTGAAGTAATCTAGTGTCCACTCCTCATACACACTCCTCATACACACTATAGTAATCTAGTGTCCACTCCTCATACACACTCCTCATACACACTCTAGTAATCTAGTGTCCACTCCTCATACACACTCCTCATACACACTATAGTAATCTAGTGTCCACTCCTCATACACACTCCTCATACACACTATAGTAATCTAGTGTCCACTCCTCATACACACTCCTCATACACACTCTAGTGATCTAGTGTCCACTCCTCATACACAGTCTAGTAATCTAGTGTCCACTCCTCATACACACTCTAGTAATCTAGTGTCCACTCCTCATACACACTCTAGTAATCTAGTGTCCACTCCTCATACACACTCTAGTAATCTAGTGTCCACTCCTCATACACACTCCTCATACACACTATAGTAATCTAGTGTCCACTCCTCATACACACTCTAGTAATCTAGTGTCCACTCCTCATACACACTGTAGTAATCTAGTGTCCACTCCTCATACACACTCCTCATACACACTGTAGTAATCTAGTGTCCACTCCTCATACACACTCTAGTAATCTAGTGTCCACTCCTCATACACACTCCTAGTAATCTAGTGTCCACTCCTCATACACACTGTAGTAATCTAGTGTCCACTCCTCATACACACTGTATACACACTCTAGTAATCTAGTGTCCACTCCTCATACACACTCTAGTAATCTAGTGTCCACTCTCTAGTGTCCACTCCTCATACACACTAGTAATCTACACACTCTAGTAGTGTCCACTCCTCATACACACTCTAGTAATCTAGTGTCCACTCCTCATACACACTCTAGTAATCTAGTGTCCACTCCTCATACACACTCTAGTAATCTAGTGTCCACTCCTCATACACACTCTAGTAATCTAGTGTCCACTCCTCATACACACTCTAGTAATCTAGTGTCCACTCCTCATACACACTCTAGTAATCTAGTGTCCACTCCTCATACACACTCTAGTAATCTAGTGTCCACTCCTCATACACACTCTAGTAATCTAGTGTCCACTCCTCATACACACTCTAGTAATCTAGTGTCCACTCCTCATACACACTCTAGTAATCTAGTGTCCACTCCTCATACACACTCTAGTAATCTAGTGTCCACTCCTCATACACACTCTAGTAATCATACACACTCTAGTGTCCACTCCTCATACACACTCTAGTAATCTAGTGTCCACTCCTCATACACACTCTAGTAATCTAGTGTCCACTCCTCATACACACTCTAGTAATCTAGTGTCCACTCCTCATACACACTCTAGTAATCTAGTGTCCACTCCTCATACACACTCTAGTAATCTAGTGTCCACTCCTCATACACACTCTAGTAATCTAGTGTCCACTCCTCATACACACTCTAGTAATCTAGTGTCCACTCCTCATACACACTCTAGTAATCTAGTGTCCACACCTCATACACACTCTAGTAATCTAGTGTCCACTCCTCATACACACTCTAGTAATCTAGTGTCCACTCCTCATACACACTCTAGTAATCTAGTGTCCACTCCTCATACACACTCTAGTAATCTAGTGTCCACTCCTCATACACACTCCACTCCTCATACACACTAATCTAGTGTCCACTCCTCATACACACTCTAGTAATCTAGTGTCCACTCCTCATACACACTCTAGTAATCTAGTGTCCACTCCTCATACTAGTGTCACTCCTCATACACACTCTAATCTAGTGTCCACTCCTCATACACACTCTAGTAATCTAGTGTCCACTCCTCATACACACTCTAGTAATCTAGTGTCCACTCCTCATACACACTCTAGTAATCTAGTGTCCACTCCTCATACACACTCTAGTAATCTAGTGTCCACTCCTCATACACACTAGTGTCCACTCCTCATACACACTCTAGTAATCTAGTGTCCACTCCTCATACACACTCTAGTAATCTAGTGTCCACTCCTCATACACACTCTAGTAATCTAGTGTCCACTGTAGTAATCTAGTGTCCACTCCTCATACACACTGTAGTAATCTAGTGTCCACTCCTCATACACACTGTAGTAATCTAGTGTCCACTCCTCATACACACTGTAGTAATCTAGTGTCCACTCCTCATACACACTGTAGTAATCTAGTGTCCACTCCTCATACACACTGTAGTAATCTAGTGTCCACTCCTCATACACACTGTAGTAATCTAGTGTCCACTCCTCATACACACTGTAGTAATCTAGTGTCCACTCCTCATACACACTGTAGTAATCTAGTGTCCACTCCTCATACACACTGTAGTAATCTAGTGTCCACTCCTCATACACACTGTCAGTAATCTAGTGTCCACTCCTCATACACACTGTAGTAATCTAGTGTCCACTCCTCATACACACTGTAGTAATCTAGTGTCCACTCCTCATACACACTCCTCATACACACTCTAGTAAATCTAGTGTCCACTCCTCATACACACTCCTCATACACACTCTAGTAATCTAGTGTCCACTCCTCATACCACTCCTCATACACTCCTCATACACACTCTAGTGATCTAGTGTCCACTCCTCATACACAGTCTAGTAATCTAGTGTCCACTCCTCATACACACTGTAGTAATCTAGTGTCCACTCCTCACACTACACACTCTAGTAGTAATCTAGTGTCCACTCCTCATACACACTCCTCATACACACCATAGTAATCTAGTGTCCACTCCTCATACACACTCTAGTGTCTCATACACACTCTAGTAATCTAGTGTCCACTCCTCATACACACTCCTAGTAATCTAGTGTCCACTCCTCATACACACTGTAGTAATCTAGTGTCCACTCCTCATACACACTGTAGTAATCTAGTGTCCACTCCTCATACACACTCCTCATACACACTGTAGTAATCTAGTGTCCACTCCTCATACACACTCTAGTAATCTAGTGTCCACTCCTCATACACACTCCTAGTAATCTAGTGTCCACTCCTCATACACACTCTAGTAATCTAGTGTCCACTCCTCATACACACTCTAGTAATCTAGTGTCCACTCCTCATACACACTCTAGTAATCTAGTGTCCACTCCTCATACACACTCCTCACACACTCTAGTAATCTAGTGTCCACTCCTCATACACACTCTAGTAATCTAGTGTCCACTCCTCATACACACTCTAGTAATCTAGTGTCCACTCCTCATACACACTCTAGTAATCTAGTGTCCACTCCTCATACACACTCTAGTAATCTAGTGTCCACTCCTCATACACACTCTAGTAATCTAGTGTCCACTCCTCATACACACTCTAGTAATCTAGTGTCCACTCCTCATACACACTCTCAGTAATCTAGTGTCCACTGTCCACTCATACACACTCTAGTAATCTAGTGTCCACTCCTCATACACACTCTAGTAATCTAGTGTCCACTCCTCATACACACTCTAGTAATCTAGTGTCCACTCCTCATACACACTCTAGTAATCTAGTGTCCACTCCTCATACACACTCTAGTAATCTAGTGTCCACTCCTCATACACACTCTAGTAATCTAGTAATCACACTCTAGTGTCCACTCCTCATACACACTCTAGTAATCTAGTGTCCACTCCTCATACACACTCTAGTAATCTAGTGTCCACTCCTCATACACACTCTAGTAATCTAGTGTCCACTCCTCATACACACTCTAGTAATCTAGTGTCCACTCCTCATACACACTCTAGTAATCTAGTGTCCACTCCTCATACACACTCTAGTAATCTAGTGTCCACTCCTCATACACACTCTAGTAATCTAGTGTCCACTCCTCATACACACTCTAGTAATCTAGTGTCCACTCCTCATACACACTCTAGTAATCTAGTGTCCACTCCTCATACACACTCCTCATACACACTATAGTAATCTAGTGTCCACTCCTCATACACACTCTAGTAATCTAGTGTCCACTCCTCATACACACTCTAGTAATCTAGTGTCCACTCCTCATCATACACACTCTAGTAATCTAATCTAGTGTCCACTCCTCATACACACTCTAGTAATCTAGTGTCCACTCCTCATACACACTCCTCATCATACAGTGTCCAATATACACACTCTAGTAATCTAGTGTCCATTCCTCATACACACTCCTCATACACAATATAGTAATCTAGTTTCCACTCCTCATACACACTCCTCATACACAATATAGTAATCTAGTGTCCACTCCTCATACACACTCTAGTAATCTAGTGTCCAATCTCATACACACTGTCCACTCTCATACTAGTGTCCACTCCTCATACACACTCTAGTAATCTAGTGTCCACTCCTCATACACACTCCTAGTAATCTAGTGTCCACTCCTCATACACACTGTAGTAATCTAGTGTCCACTCCTCATACACACTGTAGTAATCTAGTGTCCACTCCTCATAGTACACTCCACTCATACACACTGTAGTAATCTAGTGTCCACTCCTCATACACACTCTAGTAATCTAGTGTCCACTCCTCATACACACACTCTAGTAATCTAGTGTCCACTCCTCATACACACTGTAGTAATCTAGTGTCCACTCCTCATACACACTCTAGTAATCTAGTGTCCACTCCTCATACACACTCTAGTAATCTAGTGTCCACTCCTCATACACACTCTAGTAATCTAGTGTCCACTCCTCATACACACTCTAGTAATCTAGTGTCCACTCCTCATACACACTCTAGTAATCTAGTGTCCACTCCTCATACACACTCTAGTAATCTAGTGTCCACTCCTCATACACACTCTAGTAATCTAGTGTCCACTCCTCATACACACTCTAGTAATCTAGTGTCCACTCCTCATACACACTCTAGTAATCTAGTGTCCACTCCTCATACACACTCTAGTAATCTAGTGTCCACTCCTCATACACACTCTAGTAATCTAGTGTCCACTCCATACACACTCTAGTAATCTCCACTCCTCATACACACTCCACTCCTCATACACACTCTAGTAATCTAGTGTCCACTCCTCATACACACTCTAGTAATCTAGTGTCCACTCCTCATACACACACACTCTAGTAATCTAGTGTCCACTCCTCATACACACTCCTCCATACACACTCCTCATACACAATATAGTAATCTAGTGTCCACTCCTCATACACACTCCTCATACACAATATAGTAATCTAGTGTCCACTCCTCATACACACTCTAGTAATCTAGTGTCCACTCCTCATACACACTCTAGTAATCTAGTGTCCACTCCTCATACACACTCTAGTAATCTAGTGTCCACTCCTCATACACACTCTAGTAATCTAGTGTCCACTCCTCATACACACTCTAGTAATCTAGTGTCCACTCCTCATACACACTCCTCATACACACTCTAGTAATCTAGTGTCCACTCCTCATACACACTCCTATACACACTCTAGTAATCTAGTGTCCACTCCTCATACACACTGTACACACTCTAGTAATCTAGTGTCCACTCCTCATACACACTCCTCATGTCCACACACTGTAGTAATCTAGTGTCCACTCCTCATACACACTGTAGTAATCTAGTGTCCACTCCTCATACACACTCTAGTAATCTAGTGTCCACTCCTCATACACACTCTAGTAATCTAGTGTCCACTCCTCATACACACTCCTCATACACAATATAGTAATCTAGTGTCCACTCCTCATACACACTCCTCATACACAATATAGTAATCTAGTGTCCACTCCTCATACACACTCCTCATACACAATATAGTAATCTAGTGTCCACTCCTCATACACACTCCTCATACACAATATAGTAATCTAGTGTCCACTCCTCATACACACTCTAGTAATCTAGTGTCCACTCCTCATACACACTCCTCATACACAATATAGTAATCTAGTGTCCACTCCTCATACACACTCTAGTAATCTAGTGTCCACTCCTCATACACACTATAGTAATCTAGTGTCCACTCCTCATACACACTCTAGTAATCTAGTGTCCACTCCTCATACACACTCCTCATACACACTCTAGTAATCTAGTGTCCACTCCTCATACACACTCTAGTAATCTAGTGTCCACTCCTCATACACACTCCTCATACTCACTCTAGTAATCTAGTGTCCACTCCTCATACACACTATAGTGATCTAGTGTCCACTCCTCATACACACTCTAGTAATCTAGTGTCCACTCCTCATACACACTCCTCATACTCACTCTAGTAATCTAGTGTCCACTCCTCATACACACTCCTCATACTCACTCTAGTAATCTAGTGTCCACTCCTCATACACACTATAGTGATCTAGTGTCCACTCCTCATACACACTATAGTGATCTAGTGTCCACTCCTCATACACACTCTAGTAATCTAGTGTCCACTCCTCATACACACTCTAGTAATCTAGTGTCCACTCCTCATACACACTCTAGTAATCTAGTGTCCACTCCTCATACACACTCTAGTAATCTAGTGTCCACTCCTCATACACACTCTAGTGATCTAGTGTCCACTCCTCATACACACTCTAGTAATCTAGTGTCCACTCCTCATACACACTCTAGTAATCTAGTGTCCACTCCTCATACACACTCTAGTAATCTAGTGTCCACTCCTCATACACACTCTAGTAATCTAGTGTCCACTCCTCATACACACTCTAGTAATCTAGTGTCCACTCCTCATACACACTCTAGTAATCTAGTGTCCACTCCTCATACTCAATCTCACATGCACAAACAGGAGTCAAGTCGCATTACCACGGTAACATCCCGCCCTTAAAGGGGCAGGTGAACAGTTTTGTCTCTGTAATATTTTTGTGAAAAGGCTCCGGTCGCAGAAGAATGTGATTTTTAAATGATTTGTCACATTTACTTCTTACAAATAATATATGTATTGTTTTAGAAACATAAAAACTCATATGTTGTTGTTTGTTTTTTGTTGGTATAATTTTAGTGGCTGGTAAATAACAAAATCTGATTGGCTGGTTGAGTTTTAAATCTACCTGCCACAGTGGCTGGTGGCCCAAAAAATACATTTTTATACCCTGCAAATAGCCATATAAAACACACACCAAAATACTGTTCATGATGGGAAAAAATGTCAAACGTTATCTGTCGTTTCGATCTTGTTTTGCTTATTGTCTGTTGTGTCTGGTCTGTGTATCTCTATCCAGTCTGAGTCCATGGTTCTGGAGACGGCGGAGAATGTGAGCAATGGAAACCCGTCTCCCCTCGAGGCTCTTCTGGCCGGGGCCGAGGGCTTCCCCCCGATGCTGGACATCCCCCCAGACGCGGACGACGAGACCATGGTGGAGCTGGCCATCGCACTGAGTCTCCAGCAGGACCAGCAAGGTCCATACTCACTAATACAACACCATCGTGAGAGTCATACACTTGAATATTCATATTTTACAATGAACAGTCCAGATAATGCTACTTAATCTGTTTTTTTTCCCAATAATCTTTTGCCTGGAAAGAAAGTAACATGTTGTTCTACTGATTTGTTTCTGTAGCCTTGCTTGACATGATAGCATAGTTGGCTAATGCTAGCATGACCTTTTTAGAGTCTGGATCAGTAAACCACTGTCTGTGTGTGAGTTTGTGTTTGACAACACTGTTGTAGCTATAATATTCTGGGCTCTAGCAGCCAGTGCCCTGGACCTCTCGGTCTGTCAGGTCAGACTCACTGGAGCAGTGAACTGTGAAGGTTTAGCTGTGTTGATAATGACCTTGTTGGTGGTGTTTATATGTTGATCCAGGCAGCAGCAGCAGTGCCCTAGGTCTCCAGTCTCTCGGTCTGTCAGGTCAGGCTCCCAGCTCTTCTTCTCTGGACGCAGGCACCCTGTCAGACACCACTGCATCAGGTAACGAAGCTCATTCTACACACGGGACCCCTACCATCTTTTAAATCTGTTTTAAAACGCCAATCTCAAGGGGACGGTTTTAAGCCCCGTTTGGTTCTTCATTGAAAGTGTCTTGTAGTTCAAGACTAGGATTGGGCAACTGGACTTTTGGGCAACTGGACTTTTCTATTCCATTAACAAAAAAGCAGAATAGGGGAGGGAGGGTGTTTTTCCTGTAACAGCTGTGCTTATGCTTCTAGAGGAGGGAGGGTGTTTTTCCTGTAACAGCTGTGCTTATGCTTCTAGAGGAGGGAGGGTGTTTTTCCTGAAACAGCTGTGCTTATGCTTCTAGAGGAGGGAGGGTATTTTTCCTGTAACAGCTGTGGTTATGCTTCTAGAGGAGGGAGGGTGTTTTTCCTGTAACAGCTGTGCTTATGCTTCTAGAGGAGGGAGGGTGTTTTTCCTGTAACAGCTGTGCTTATGCTTCTAGAGGAGGGAGGGTATTTTTCCTGTAACAGCTGTGGTTATGCTTACAGCCCCAGCATCAGATGACGAGGGGAGTACAGCCGCCACGGACGGTTCTACGCTACGGACCTCTCCGGCTGAGCACGGGGGCAGCGTGGGGTCAGAGAGCGGGGGGTCTGCCATCGACTCAGTGGCAGGAGAACACAGTGGTGAGTTGACACACAGAGGAAACTGTGATGCCCTATTCAAATGACCTTCCTAGTTTCCTTGGAAGTTATGATTTAGATTTATTTTATTTTTTATTTTACCTTTATTTAACCAGGCAAGTCAGTTAAGAACAAATTCTTATTTTCAATGATGGCCTAGGAACAGTGGGGTTAAAGCCTGTTCAGGGGCAGAACGACAGATTTGTACCTTGTCAGCTCGGGGATTCGCTCTAACCACTAGGCTACCCTGCCGCCTCTACACTCTAACCACTAGGCTACCTGCCGCCCCTACACTCTAACCACTAGGCTACCCTACCACCCCTACACTCTAACCACTAGGCTACCTACCACCTCTAACCACTAGGCTACCTACCACCTCTACACTCTAACCACTAGGCTACCTGCCACCCCTCCACTCTAACCACTAGGCTACCTGCCACCCCTCCACTCTAACCACTAGGCTACCTGCCACCCCTCCACTCTAACCACTAGGCTACCTACCACCTCTACACTCTAACCACTAGGCTACCTACCACCTCTACACTCTAACCACTAGGCTACCTACCTCCTCTACACTCTAACCACTAGGCTACCTACCTCCTCTACACTCTAACCACTAGGCTACCTACCTCCTCTACACTCTAACCACTAGGCTACCTACCTCCTCTACACTCTAACCACTAGGCTACCTACCTCCTCTACACTCTAACCACTAGGCTACCTACCACCTCTACACTCTAACCACTAGGCTACCTACCACCTCTACACTCTAACCACTAGGCTACCTACCACCTCTACACTCTAACCACTAGGCTACCTACCACCTCTACACTCTAACCACTAGGCTACCTACCACCTCTACACTCTAACCACTAGGCTACCTACCTCCTCTACACTCTAACCACTAGGCTACCTACCTCCTCTAACTCTAACCACTAGGCTACCTACCACCTCTACACTCTAACCACTAGGCTACCTGCCTCCTCTACACTCTAACCACTAGGCTACCTACCACCTCTACACTCTAACCACTAGGCTACCTACCTCCTCTACACTCTAACCACTAGGCTACCTACCTCCTCTACACTCTAACCACTAGGCTACCTACCTCCTCTACACTCTAACCACTAGGCTACCTACCTCCTCTACACTCTAACCACTAGGCTACCTACCTCCTCTACACTCTAACCACTAGGCTACCTACCTCCTCTACACTCTAACCACTAGGCTACCTACCTCCTCTACACTCTAACCACTAGGCTACCTACCTCCTCTACACTCTAACCACTAGGCTACCTACCACCTCTACACTCTAACCACTAGGCTACCTGCCTCCTCTACACTCTAACCACTAGGCTACCTACCGCCCCTACACTCTAACCACTAGGCTACCTGCCGCCTCTACACTCTAACCACTAGGCTACCTACCGCCTCTACACTCTAACCACTAGGCTACCTGCCTCCTCTACACTCTAACCACTAGGCTACCTGCCACCCCATGACATGGACATGTGAACACCATGTGGTGGATCTGTTTTGTTCATCTGTCTAATCATTTCTAATTCGTAATTATTTCAAGGAAAGGAGGCAGGGAAGGATGCACTTTTTAAGCCAAATCGAATCACAACTTATCCCTCGTCCTGTAACCACTAAACCCCTAGGTCCCCTAGGCACCTGGCGGAGGTCTGTTTTCCTCATGTTTGTCCTCTTTCCTGGTCTCTCTCTCTAGTGTCGGGCCGCAGCAGTGCGTACGGGGACACGACCGTTGAGGGCCACCCAGCAGGACCAGGTAGTGTGAGCTCCAGCACAGGGGCCATCAGCACCACCACAGCCCAGCAGGAGGGAGATGGATCGGACGGAGACGCAGAGACAGAGGGGGACATCCACACCAGCAACAGGTCAGGTACCACCAAGGCACTGTGGTGGTTTGATTCTACATTGGATTATATGGTATGGACTTTCCCCTGTTTTGAACTTTGACCTGTTTGTAGTGGTGGTCCTTCGAAAACGGTGCGATTTGACATCACTTCTCACGGACAGAAGAATCTCTAAGGAGATTTGATTGTGTATCTGATATCTGTACATAGAGTACCAGTCAAAAGTTTTAGAACACCTACTCATTCAAGGGTTTTTCTTTATTTTTACTATTTTCTACATTGTAGAATAATAGTGAAGACATCAAACCCATGAAATAACACATATGGAATCATAGATTGTTCAAAGTAGCAACCCTTTTTCCTTTATCTTTGCACACACTTGACATTCTCTCAACCAGCTTCACCTGGAATGCTTTTCCAACTGTCTTGACGGAGTTCCCACATATGCTGAGCACTTGTTGACTGCTTTTCCTTCACTCTGCGGTCCAACTCCTCCCAAACCATCTCAATTGGGTTGAGTTTGGGTGATTGTGGAGGCCAGGTCATCTGATGCAGCACTCCATCACTCTCCTTCTTGGTTTTTCTGCCCTTACACAGCCTGGAGGTGTGTTTGAATCATTGTTCTGTTGAAAAACAAATGATAGTCACACTAAGCCCAAACCAGATGGGATGGCGTATCGCTGCAGAATGCTGTGGTAGCCATGCTGGTTAAGTGCCTTGAATTCTAAATAAATCACAAACAGTGCCATCAGCAAAGCACCCCCAAACCATCACACCTCCTCCTCCATGCTTCACGGTGTGAACCACACATGCAGTGATCATCCGTTCACCTGCGTCTCACAAAGGAACGGAGGTTGAAACCAAAAATCTCAAAGTTGGACTCATCAGACCGAAGGATAGATTTCAAATCAAATTGTATTAGTCACATGCGCCGAATACAACAGGTACCTTACCGTGAAATGCCGAATACAACAGGTACCTTACCGTGAAATGCCGAATACAACAGGTACCTTACCGTGAAATGCCGAATACAACAGGTACCTTACTGTGAAATGCTGAATACAACAGGTACTTTACTGTGAAATGCTGAATACAACAGGTACTTTACTGTGAAATGCTGAATACAACAGGTACTGTGAAATGCTGAATACAACAGGTACTGTGAAATGCTGAATACAACAGGTACTGTGAAATGCCGAATACAACAGGTACTGTGAAATGCCGAATACAACAGGTACTGTGAAATGCCGAATACAACAGGTACTGTGAAATGCCGAATACAACAGGTACCGTGAAATGCCGAATACAACAGGTACCGTGAAATGCCGAATACAACAGGTACCGTGAAATGCCGAATACAACAGGTACCTTACCGTGAAATGCCGAGTACAACAGGTACCTTACCGTGAAATGCCGAATACAACAGGTACCTTACCGTGAAATGCCGAGTACAACAGGTACCTTACCGTGAAATGCCGAGTACAACAGGTAACTTACCGTGAAATGCCGAGTACAACAGGTACCTTACCGTGAAATGCCGAGTACAACAGGTACCTTACCGTGAAATGCCGAATACAACAGGTACCTTACCGTGAAATGCCGAATACAACAGGTACCTTACCGTGAAATGCCGAGTACAACAGGTACCTTACCGTGAAATGCCGAGTACAACAGGTACCTTACCGTGAAATGCCGAGTACAACAGGTACCTTACCGTGAAATGCCGAATACAACAGGTACCTTACCGTGAAATGCCGAATACAACAGGTACCTTACCGTGAAATGCCGAATACAACAGGTAACTTACCGTGAAATGCCGAATACAACAGGTACCTTACCGTGAAATGCTTCCTTACGAGCCCCTAACCAACAATGCAGTTTTAAAAAACTACAGATAAGAAATAAAAGTCAAAAGTAATTAAAGAGCAGCAGTAAAATAACAATAGTGATACTATATACAGGGGAGGTACCGGTGCAGAGTCAATGTGCGGGGGCACCGGTTCGTTGAGATAATATGTACATATAAGTAGAAATATTGAAGTGACTATGCATAGATGATAACAACAGAGTATATCAGCGGTGTAAAAGAGCCAATAGTCTGGGGAGTAGCCATTTGATTAGATGTTCAGGAGTCTTATGGCTTGTGGGTAAAAGCTGTTTAAGATGCCTTTTGGACCTAGACTTGGCGCTCTGGTACCGCTTGCTGTGCGGTAGCAGAGAGAACAGTCTGACTGGGGTGGCTGGAGTCTTTGACAATTTTTAGGGCCTTCCTCTGACACTGCCTGGTTTAGAGTTCCTGGATGGCAGGAAGCTTGGCCCAAGTGATGTACTGGGCCGTACGCACTACCCTCTGTAGCGCCTTGCGGTCAGAGGCTGAGTAGTTGCCATACCAGGCAGTGATGCAACCCATCAGGATGCTCTCGATGGTGCAGCTGTAAAACCTTTTGAGGATCTCAGGACCCAGGCCAAATCTTTTCAGTCTCCTGAGGGGGAATAGGTTTTGTCGTGCCCTCTTCACGACTGTCATGGTGTGCTTCGACCATGTTAGTTTGTTGTTGATGTGGACGCCAAGGAACTTGAATCTCTCAACCTGCTTCACTACAGCTCCATCAATGAGAATGGGGGTGTTCTCGGTCCTCTTTTTCCTGTAGTCCACAATCATCTCCTTTGTCTTGATCACGTTGAGGGAGAGGTCTAATGTCCATTGCTCATGTTTTTTGGTCCAAGCAAGTCTCTTCTTATTATTGGTGTCCTTTAGGAGTGGCTTATTTTCAGCAATTCGACCATGAAGGCTTGATTCACGCAGTCTCCTCTGAACAGTTGATGTCTGTGACTTGAACTCTGTGAAGCATTTATTTGGGCTTCAATTTATGAGGCTGGTAATTCTAATGAATGTATCCTCTGCAGCAGAGGTAACTCTGGTTCTTCCTTTCCTGTGGCGGTCGTTTGGACTGCACTCGAAGAAACTTTCAAAGTTCTTGAAATTTTCCAGATTGACTGACCTTCATGTCTTAAAGTAATGATGGACTGTCGTGTCTCTGTTTATTTGAGCTGTTCTTGCCATAATATGGACTTGATCTTTTACCAAATAGCGCTATCTTCTGTATACCACCCCTACCTTATCACAACACAATTAACAAACACATTAATTTGTGGTATTTCTTAACTTTTAACAAGACACACGTGTTAATTGAAATGTACTCCAGGTGACTACCTCATTAAGCTGGTTGAGAGAATGCCAAGTATGTGCAAAGCTGTCATCAAGGCGAAGGGTGGCTACTTTGAAGAATCTCATAAAATATATTTTGATTTGTTTTAAAACCTTTTTTTGGTTACTACATGATTCCATATGTGTTATTTCATAGTTTTGATGTCTTCACTTTTATTCTACAACGTAGGGGGAGTCCAAAATAAGGAAAAGCCCTCGAATGAGTTAGGTGTGTCCAAAACTTTAGACTGGTACTGTGTACATCTAACCACGCCTGTTGTCTCTATGGTAACCGTGTGCTCTGTGTTCTGACGTCCTTGTTGTATCTGTTCCAGACTCCACACGGTGCGTCTGATGCTGCTGGAGCGACTCCTACAGCACCTGCCCCAGCTGGACAGTGTAGGAGGAGTCCACGCTATCCCTTACATGCAGGTACTAGCCCTTTACTGTTGTGCTGGCCTTTCATCCACTCAAACTTGTCTGTCTTTACTGACAATGATTTTGCAGATACAAGGCTGTTTGGGAGGATTTTGGAACGATCGTGATATGTTCTTTTTTATATATATATATATTTTTTAATTTTTATTTTTTTTAAAAAATTTTACACTTCCCTTTAGTTGACTGTACTGATTGGGAGGCTTGTGTTGCAAATGGCACCCTGGTCTAAAGTAGTGCACTATATAGGGAATAGGGCTCTGGTCTAAAGTAGTGCACTATATAGGGAATAGGGCTCTGGTCTAAAGTAGTGCACTATATAGGGAATAGGGCTCTGGTCTAAAGTAGTGCACTATATAGGGAATCTCAATCTCCCCAGTCTTTCAGGATATAGAGCATTCTGCTAAATGACTGAAATGTCAATGTAATGCAGGTGGTCCTGATGCTGACCTCTGACCTGGATGGAGAAGACGACAAGGACAAGGGCGCTCTGGATGACCTGTTGGCTCTACTCATCGCCGAGCTGGGCATGCACAAGAAGGTACCTACCGTGGTGTGTGTGTGTGTGTGTGTGTGTGTGTGTGTGTGTGTGTGTGTGTGTGTGTGTGTGTGTGTGTGTGTGTGTGAGACGCCGTCATATCGTTGCCCTGATTCCTCTCAAAGCACATTGGAGCTTTGAGAGGAAATGGGTCAACAAGGATGCAGAGGAAAGGAATTGACGGCGAGTAACGTTTTGTCACGGTAACTGACCGTTCATTAACATAATCACATTTAGCATCTCCTGGCTTCCACACAGCCTTTTTTTTATTTTTTACTTTATTTAACCAGGCAAGTCAGTTAAGAACAAATTCTTATTTTCAATGACGGCCTAGGAACAGTGGGGTTAAAGCCTGTTCAGGGGCAGAACGACAGATTTGTACCTTGTCAGCTCGGGGATTTGAACTTGCAACTAGTCCACCACTCTTAACCACTAGGCTACCCTGCCACCCCAAATAGACAATAAGCCACTGATGCAGACCTCTGGAACATCTACAGTTCAGAAAGTCTAATAAATCTATTTAATATAACCTATACCTTCACAATAAATCCATTTAATAATATAGTCTACACCTTCACAATAAATCCATTTAATAATATAGTCTACACCGTCACAATAAATCCATGTAATATAGTCTACACCTTCACAATAAATCCATGTAATATAGTCTACCTACACCATCACAATAAATCCATGTAATATAGTCTACACCATCACAATAAATCCATGTAATATAGTCTACACCATCACAATAAATCCATGTAATATAGTCTACACCATCACAATAAATCCATGTAATATAGTCTACACCATCACAATAAATCCATGTAATATAGTCTACACCTTCACAATAAATCCATTATTTATTTTAGACAGGTCTGAAGAAACAGGATATGAAGAACATTTTGTCTAGAACAGAATAACTCCTTAAGTTAGGTCCTGATCCGGCTCGGCCATATGACTGTGGGCTACAGTAGTTCTTTTAGAATTCCGTGGTATTATTTTATAGTATGAAGAATACAATTGAACAAAGCTGAATAAAATAGAAAGGATATTTTCTCCGAACGATTTGAGGGAGTGCGAACATGCGGCATGACAAAGAAACAGGCCCTCCTATCGGCTTAATTTTGACTTATTAATGTAACTTCAGTTCTACAAACGTTGGGCTTTATATATTGTGATTTTTAATACATTGTAAGGCGACATGATGCGATTTTAAAAAAAATTAAAAAAATTTTTAAACATAAATGTAAAAAATGTGCAGGCTGCACTCACTTCATCAGTCTCTCATTCACAGTTTGACAAGCAATTGATAATATTCTCACCAGGCCTCGAATTTCCCAGTGACCAACCTAAAAATAAAAAAATGCATGCCTTGTGGTCGTTGTGCCCTTAGGCTGAATATTATAATTCCCTTCTTCTGGCTGCCAATCGCCGTGCTTCGAAGCTCCTCTCATTCACATGGCTCTCTCGGTTATCTACATTTTTAATAGCCAATTCCCGTCATGTGATTGGGTCCTTCTCACAGGCTACAAGTGAAGACAGACACATCTGGGACCCTACTGCGTGCGTCCTTATCCAATCCTGAGACGCATATTGAAGATATTGGAAGAACTGTCCACATTTACTTTTTGTCAGCCGACAAGATGAGTAGTAGGGCTAACGAACAGCAAAAGCACTAGCCTCCGTAGTATAAAAGTTGACCTATTCTATTATAAAAGTGTAATTTTTATGGTGGAAATTATCATCCCCAAACTTGAAACTCACAAGCTGCTTAAGTATGCCAGTTAGGCTCTACACCTGTTGTAAAGCAGATTCATGTTCTTATATTTAAGAAGTTATTTGGCCACTTTAGTTGTGATACAAACCTGATCAAACCATAGGCTCGGCTACATGAGGTGTGCAACTTTCATTTGGAAAAGTTGTTAGAAAATGCATAGGCGCCATACGTCATTCACAAGGAGGGGCCATAAGTCATTCACAAGGGGGGCCATACGTCATTCACAAACATCATTCACAAGGGGGCCATACGTCATTCACAAGGGGGGCCATAAGTCATTCACAAGGGGGGCCATACGTCATTCACAAGGGGCATACATCATTCACAGGGGGGCCATACGTCATTCACAGGGGGGCCATAAGTCATTCACAGGGGGCAGGGGGGGGCCACACGTCATTCACAAGGGGGGCCACACGTCATTCACAAGGGGGGCACACGTCATTCACAAGGGGGGGGGGCCACACGTCATTCACAAGGGGGCCACACGTCATTCACAAGGGGGGCACACATCATTCTCAAGGGGGGCACACGTCATTCACAAGGGGGGCACACGTCATTCTCAAGGGGGCACACGTCATTCACAAGGGGGGCACACGTCATTCTCAAGGGGGGGCACACGTCATTCTCAAGGGGGGCCACACGTCATTCTCAAGGGGGGCACACGTCATTCTCACAAGGGGGGGGGGCACACGTCATTCACGTCATTCTCAAGGGGGGGCACACGTCATTCTCAAGGGGGGCACACGTCATTCTCAAGGGGGCCTCACACACGTCATTCTCAAGGGGGCCACACGTCATTCACAGGGGGGCACACGTCATTCACAGGGGGGGCACACGTCATTCACAGGGGGGCACACGTCATTCTCAAGGGGGGGTCACACGTCATTCTCACAGGGGGGGCACACGTCATTCTCAAGGGGGGCACACGTCATTCTCAAGGGGGTCATTCTCAAGGGGGGGCACGTCATTCTCAAGGGGGCGCACGTCATTCTCAGGGGGGGGGCACGTCATTCTCAGGGGGGCGCACGTCATTCTCAGGGGGGCGCACGTCATTCTCAGGGGGGCGCATTCTCACGTCATTCTCAGGGGGGGGGGCACACGTCATTCTCAAGGGGGCACGTCATTCTCAAGGGGGCACACGTCATTCTCAAGGGGGGCGCACGTCATTCTCAGGGGCACTCAGGGGGCGCACATTCTCAAGGGGGGTCATTCTCAGGGGGGCACGTCATTCTCAGGGGGTCATTCTCAGGGGGCACACGTCATTCTCAGGGGGGCACGTCATTCTCAAGGGGGGCACACGTCATTCTCAGGGGGGCACACGTCATTCTCAGGGGGGGGGGGCACGTCATTCTCAGGGGGGCACACGTCATTCTCAAGGGGGGCACACGTCATTCTCAAGGGGGGGGGGCACACGTCATTCTCAAGGGGGGGGGGGCACACGTCATTCTCAAGGGGGCACACGTCATTGTCAAGGGGGGCACACGTCATTGTCAAGGGGGGCACACGTCATTCTCAAGGGGGCACACGTCATTCTCAAGGGGGCACACGTCATTCTCAAGGGGGCGCACACGTCATTCTCAGGGGGCGCACACGTCATTCTCAAGGGGGGGGGCGCACACGTCATTCTCAAGGGGGGGGGGCCACACGTATGGCCCCCATTGTGAATGACGTCATTGTCACCCATCAGACTATTCTTGATTAGATCTTGTTTTCACATAGACTAAATAATATGTGAATTAAATTAGTTTTGATTTAAAATGGACCATTATAATGCACCTGTATCTAAACAGGGGCAGTGGGAAAAAAATACATGTCATCTATGCACTTAAATATCGAATGGAGGGCGCTTTTCCCCCTGGTTTATGTTCATGGCAGCCAGGTAGGATAAACTCCTGTTGTAAAGAAAAGCAATGTTTTTAATATTAGGAAAATTGAGAAATAAATATAGTAGGCCTACCCTATAGGAAGCTGATGGGGATCCTCCTCTTTTTAACAGAGGCCACCACTCTGTCTTCTCACGCAATTGCATAGCCTATAGAAAATGTTGCGCAACATGAGCTCCTTGGCTCTCATGAAAGTGTCTGATTTTTGGTTACATTTACATTGATGTCAGAGTGATTAGAGGGACAATAGATTGCTGAATACCGGGCAGTTAAAATGTTTGGTAGACTACTAATGACCATCAGCAGGATCAGAACGCTGTTTTGAAAAGCCTAGTTACCGTGACTAAACGATCACCTTTGACTGCGGTCATGATTTTGTGACCACCAGTGTGGCGGTAATACGGTCACCGTAACAGCCGTTAGAAAGAGCCTTGGTGTGTGTGTGTCCCTTTGTCATTGTCCGTTCTCTCACCACCGTTTGTTTTGTTTCTCCTCCAGGACGTGTCCAAGAAGAACGAGCGCAGCCCCATCAACGAGGTCCATCTGGTCATCATGAGACTGCTCTCTGTGTTCATGTCCAGAACCAAGTCTGGATCTAAGTCTTCCTCTGAGGTACGGGCTTTCCGCTCCTCCAATATTTACCAAAAAATAACTTTTTTTTTGCCTCCAGAGATTTTCTATATTGACCAGAAGAGAAAATTATATTAATTCACTCATGGAAGACAATGAAGTAGATTCAGTGACTCAACCCACTCAATGCTTTTATTAAAGCTGCAATTATAACCCAATTCACATAGAAATGTGAGTTATAGATCTGTCATTCTCGTTGAAAGCAAGTCTTAAGTGGTAGAGATCTTTGCTATTTCTATGCTTCCCTTCTTAAAGGAGCAATATGCAGAAATCGCTCCCTTTATTTCCTGGTTGCTAAAATTCTAATAGTTCTCCTGATATCAGTTTGTGACACAAGCCAGTGTCGTCTAAAGAATCATTGTACCCATCTAAACCTGCTGTGAAATATATTTTCAATAACCAAAATAATATTGTGTTTTTGAAGCTGGTGTACAAAACCGAAAGTAGAAGACGCAACAACGGAAAGCATAGAATTAGCGCACATAGAACACATCTACCGCTTCTTAGACTTGCTTTCAATGAGAATGACTGATTTATAACACCCTTTTCTATGTGAATTTGTTCGGGTCACCCAAAAAAGTTACATATTGCAGATCTCATTTTTGATTTGGCATCTTTTTACTTTCGGTTTTGAACACCAACTTCAGACAGCTGATGATATATTTCACAGCAGGGTTTAGATGGTACAATGATTCTCTACATTGCCTGTTTTGTCACATAAACTGAAATTAGGCGAACTATTTGAATTTTAGTAACCAGGACATAGGGGAGCGATTTCTGCATAGTGCTCCTTTAAGTGACACATTTCAGCGTGATGCCTTCGTTAGGGTTTTACGGACAGAAAACTGAGGCTATTCTACCTTTTTCAAAATGGCCTCCAAGGGAATTTTATGTTGATCTGTTCTAAGTTTTCCCGATTCACATCTCCTTCTCCAGTCGTCCTCTCTGATCTCCAACGCCACGGCCACAGCCCTGCTCAGTCAGGGGGCGATAGACTACTGTCTCCACGTCCTCAAGTCTCTGCTGGAGTTCTGGAAGAGCCAGCAGGAAGAGGAGGAGTCTGTGGCAGCCTCCCAGCTCCTCAAACCTCACACCTCCTCCTCTCCTCCGGACATGAGCCCCTTCTTCCTGAGGCAGTACGTCAAGGTAAGAGGAAACGCCAACGCCGATTTCCAAAAAACGTAATCTTGTTGAGTGCAGCCAACAAACTGGTTTTGCACAGACTTTGTTTCAGCATGTTGAGGGGATCAGTTGGAGCAACACTGGTGCTGAATGGGTCATCTTGATCACATAATGAATAGATGTTTGGGATGCAAGGTGATTGGTAGACACTGTGTTCCTGTGTGTCTATTTAGTTTATGTATGTTCTCTCCTGTCTCTCCTCTCGCTCTCTCCCCTCGCTCTCTCCTGTCTCTCCCCTCGCTCTCTCCTGTCTCTCCCCTCGCTCTCTCCTGTCTCTCCTCTCGCTCTCTCCTGTCTCTCCTCTCGCTCTCTCCTGTCTCTCCCCTCGCTCTCTCCTGTCTCTCCCCTCGCTCTCTCCTGTCTCTCCCCTCGCTCTCTCCTGTCTCTCCCCTCGCTCTCTCCTGTCTCTCCCCTCGCTCTCTCCTGTCTCTCCCCTCGCTCTCTCCTGTCTCTCCCCTCGCTCTCTCCTGTCTCTCCCCTCGCTCTCTCCTGTCTCTCCCCTCGCTCTCTCCCTGTCTCTCCCCTCGCTCTCTCCTGTCTCTCCCCTCGCTCTCTCCTGTCTCTCCCCTCGCTCTCTCCCCGTCTCTCCCCTCGCTCTCTCCTGTCTCTCCTCTCGCTCTCTCCCCTCTCCTCTCGCTCTCTCCTCTCGCTCTCTCCTCTCGCTCTCTCCTCTCGCTCTCTCCCCTCGCTCTCTCCCGCTCTCTCCCCCCCTCGCTCTCTCCCGTCTCTCCCCTCGCTCTCTCCCGTCTCTCCCCTCGCTCTCTCCCGTCTCTCCCCTCGCTCTCTCCCGTCTCTCCCCTCGCTCTCTCCCGGCTCTCCCCTCGCTCTCTCCCGGCTCTCCTCTCGCTCTCTCCCGGCTCTCCTCTCGCTCTCTCCCGGCTCTCGCTCTCTCCTGTCTCTTAATCAGGGTCATGCTGCTGATGTGTTTGAGGCCTACTCCCAACTTCTGACTGAGATGGTTCTGAGATTACCTTATCAGATCAAGAAGATCGCTGACACCAACCCCCGCATCCCGCCTCCCGTCTTCGACCACTCCTGGTTCTACTTCCTGTCTGAGGTACATGATTACACACACTTTTTTTCCCCCTCTCTCAATCGCTCTCTGTCTCCCACTAGCTCGCTCTCACACACACACACACACACACACAACACCCCTTCTACCGTCTATGGTTGCCTGTGTAGTACCTGATGATTCAGCAGACGCCCTTCGTGAGACGCCAGGTCAGGAAGCTGCTCCTGTTCATCTGTGGTTCTAAGGAGAAGTACCGTCAGCTCCGGGACCTGCACACGCTGGACTCTCACGTCCGCGGCATCAAGAAGCTCCTGGAAGAACAGGGCATCTTCCTCCGCGCCGGCGTCGTCACGGCAACCTCCGGCTCCGCCCTGCAGTACGACACGCTCATTAGTCTGGTGAGTGTCTACATCTCAGTTCTTGGGAGAGAAAAAATATATATTTTTTTATTAATCCCCCAATACCTCAGTCTTACATCTTTAAAAAAAAAAATATATATATATATATATATATATATATTTATTTTTGTGACTTTTTCTTGTACTTGAGTTTCTCTGTTTTTTGTCGACAGATGGAGCACCTGAAGGCCTGTGCTGAGATAGCCACCCAGAGGACCATCAACTGGCAGAAGTTCTGTATGAAGGATGACTGTAAGTTCAAGGCTCTTCACTCTTCCTCTTTTTTAGCCTTTCCCCTCTCAAGTGGTAACCAGGGTAGCCTTTAGACTTGTCAAGTGGTAACCAGGGTAGCCTTTCCCGCTCAAGTAGTAACCAGGGTAGCCTTTAGACTTGTCAAGTGGTAACCCTGGTAGCCTTTTCCTCGTCAAGTGGTAACCAGGGTAGCCTTTTCCCTCTCAAGTGGTAACCAGGGTAGCCTTTCCCCGCTCAAGTAGTAACCAGGGTAGCCTTTAGACTTGTCAAGTGGTAACCCTGGTAGCCTTTTCCTCGTCAAGTGGTAACCAGGGTAGCCTTTTCCCTCTCAAGTGGTAACCAGGGTAGCCTTTTCCCTCTCAAGTGGTAACCAGGGTAGCCTTTCCCCTCTCAAGTGGTAACCTGGGTAGCCTTTCCCCTCTCAAGTGGTAACCAGGGTAGCCTTTAGACTTGTCAAGTGGTAACCCTGGTAGCCTTTAGACTCGTCAAGTGGTAACTAGGGTAGCCTTTTCCCTCTCAAGTGGTAACTAGGGTAGCCTTTTCCCTCTCAAGTGGTAACCAGGGTAGCCTTTCCCCTCTCAAGTGGTAACCAGGGTAGCCTTTAGACTTGTCAAGTGGTAACCCTGGTAGCCTTTAGACTTGTCAAGTGGTAACCAGGGTAGCCTTTAGACTTGTCAAGTGGTAACCCTGGTAGCCTTTAGACTTGTCAAGTGGTAACCCTGGTAGCCTTTAGACTTGTCAAGTGGTAACTAGGGTAGCCTTTAGACTCGTCAAGTGGTAACTAGGGTAGCCTTTAGACTCGTCAAGTGGTAACTAGGGTAGCCTTTAGACTCGTCAAGTGGTAACTAGGGTAGCCTTTAGACTTGTCAAGTGGTAACCCTGGTAGCCTTTAGACTTGTCAAGTGGTAACCCTGGTAGCCTTTAGACTTGTCAAGTGGTAACCAGGGTAGCCTTTAGACTCGTCAAGTGGTAACCAGGGTAGCCTTTAGACTTGTCAAGTGGTAACTAGGGTAGCCTTTAGACTCGTCAAGTGGTAACCAGGGTAGCCTTTAGACTTGTCAAGTGGTAACCCTGGTAGCCTTTAGACTTGTCAAGTGGTAACCCTGGTAGCCTTTAGACTTGTCAAGTGGTAACCAGGGTAGCCTTTAGACTTGTCAAGTGGTAACCAGGGTAGCCTTTAGACTTGTCAAGTGGTAACCAGGGTAGCCTTTAGACTCGTCAAGTGGTAACCAGGGTAGCCTTTAGACTTGTCAAGTGGTAACTAGGGTAGCCTTTAGACTCGTCAAGTGGTAACCAGGGTAGCCTTTAGACTTGTCAAGTGGTAACCCTGGTAGCCTTTAGACTTGTCAAGTGGTAACCCTGGTAGCCTTTAGACTTGTCAAGTGGTAACCAGGGTAGCCTTTAGACTTGTCAAGTGGTAACCAGGGTAGCCTTTAGACTTGTCAAGTGGTAACCAGGGTAGCCTTTAGACTCGTCAAGTGGTAACTAGGGTAGCCTTTAGACTTGTCAAGTGGTAACCCTGGTAGCCTTTAGACTTGTCAAGTGGTAACCCTGGTAGCCTTTAGACTTGTCAAGTGGTAACCAGGGTAGCCTTTAGACTTGTCAAGTGGTAACCAGGGTAGCCTTTAGACTCGTCAAGTGGTAACCAGGGTAGCCTTTAGACTTGTCAAGTGGTAACCCTGGTAGCCTTTAGACTTGTCAAGTGGTAACCCTGGTAGCCTTTAGACTTGTCAAGTGGTAACTAGGGTAGCCTTTAGACTCGTCAAGTGGTAACCAGGGTAGCCTTTAGACTTGTCAAGTGGTAACCCTGGTAGCCTTTAGACTTGTCAAGTGGTAACCAGGGTAGCCTTTCCCCTCTCAAGTGGTAACCAGGGTAGCCTTTAGACTTGTCAAGTGGTAACCCTGGTAGCCTTTAGACTTGTCAAGTGGTAACTAGGGTAGCCTTTAGACTCGTCAAGTGGTAACCAGGGTAGCCTTTAGACTTGTCAAGTGGTAACCCTGGTAGCCTTTAGACTCGTCAAGTGGTAACCAGGGTAGCCTTTCCCCTCTCAAGTGGTAACCAGGGTAGCCTTTAGACTTGTCAAGTGGTAACCCTGGTAGCCTTTAGACTTGTCAAGTGGTAACTAGGGTAGCCTTTAGACTCGTCAAGTGGTAACCAGGGTAGCCTTTAGACTTGTCAAGTGGTAACCCTGGTAGCCTTTAGACTCGTCAAGTGGTAACTAGGGTAGCCTTTAGACTCGTCAAGTGGTAACTAGGGTAGCCTTTAGACTTGTCAAGTGGTAACCCTGGTAGCCTTTAGACTTGTCAAGTGGTAACCCTGGTAGCCTTTAGACTCGTCAAGTGGTAACCAGGGTAGCCTTTAGACTTGTCAAGTGGTAACCCTGGTAGCCTTTTCCCTCTCAAGTGGTAACTAGGGTAGCCTTTTCCCTCTCAAGTGGTAACCAGGGTAGCCTTTTCCCTCTCGTCAAGTGGTAACCAGGGTAGCCTTTCCCCTCTCGTCAAGTGGTAACCAGGGTAGCCTTTAGACTTGTCAAGTGGTAACCCTGGTAGCCTTTAGACTCGTCAAGTGGTAACTAGGGTAGCCTTTTCCCTCTCAAGTGGTAACTAGGGTAGCCTTTCCCCTCTCGTCAAGTGGTAACCAGGGTAGCCTTTCACCTCTCGTCAAGTGGTAACCAGGGTAGCCTTTAGACTCGTCAAGTGGTAACCAGGGTAGCCTCTAAGTGTTACCCTGTCCTTTTGCTGTTATCGAGCCAATCTGTGCTGTACTGCAAGAGTTTCAGTTGGCATGGATTAGTTAGTTTGTCTTTTTAACTCTCCCCCACTCCCCTCTCCCTCCCCCACTCCCCTCTCTCTCCCCACTCCCCTCTCCCTCCCCCACTCCCCTCTCCCTCCCTCACTCCCCTCTCCCTCCCTCACTCCCCTCTCTCTCCCTCACTCCCCTCTCTCTCCCTCCTCCCCTCTCTCTCCCCCCACTCCCTCTCCCCCCCACTCCCCTCTCCCTCCCCCACTCCCCTCTCCCTCCCCCACTCCCCTCTCTCTCCCCCACTCCCCTCTCTCTCCCCCACTCCCCTCTCTCTCCCCCTCCCCTCTCTCTCCCCCACTCCCCTCTCTCTCCCCCACTCCCCTCTCTCCTCCCCCACTCCCCTCTCTCTCCCCCCCACTCCCCTCTCTCTCCCCCCACTCCCCTCTCCTCCCCCACTCCCCTCTCTCCTCCCCACTCCCCTCTCTCTCCCCCACTCCCCTCTCTCTCCCCCACTCCCTCTCTCCCCCACTCCCCTCTCCCCCCCCCACTCCCCTCTCTCTCCCCCACTCCCCTCTCCCCCACTCCCCTCTCTCTCCCCCACTCCCTCTCTCCCCCCACTCCCCTCTCTCTCCCCCACTCCCCTCTCTCTCTCCCCACACTCCCCTCTCTCCTCCCCACTCCTCTCCTCCCTCCCCTCTCTCTCCCTCCCCCCTCCACTCCCCTCTCTCCTCTCTCTCTAGCCATACTGTACTTCCTACTACAGGTCAGCTTCCTGGTAGATGAGGGAGTGTCTCCGGTGCTCCTCCAGCTGCTATCCTGTGCTCTGTGTGGCAGCAAGGTCCTGGCTTCCTCTTCCTCCTCCTCTTCCTCCGGAGGAGGGTCTGGGGGCACTGGGACTCAGTCCTCTCAGAGCAAGTCCTCAAGCAAGAAGAGCAAAAAGGAGGACAAGGAGAAAGACAAAGAAGGTGAGGAGAGAGACACACGAGAGTTCATCACGTTATAACCTTACTTACTTAAATTATTATGGCTGTATATCGTTGGAAATACGTTGATTGTTTTAAAGTCTTTCGATCGTTAGAAAATGATTGAGTTAAAATGTTTTTTTTGTCCTTGAAAACCTTTTCATTTGTTGTAAGTTTGAGAAACAGACTTGGTACTGTAGTTTGAAGTGTTTGTGTTTTAAGGAAGACTTTCTCTAAAATGTTGTCTTCTTCTCCAGGTGACGGTGTGGGTAGCCAGGAGGACCAGCTGTGTACTGCTCTGGTCTCTCAGCTCAACAAGTTTGCCGACAAAGAGACTCTCATCCAGTTCCTCCGCTGCTTCCTGCTCGAGTCCAACTCCTCCGCCGTGCGCTGGCAAGCCCACTGTCTCGCACTGCATATCTACAGGTATGTACTCACACGACATAAAGGTACAGTAGTACATACTAGTGCGATTAACCGCCATTTTGTATTATAATTTTGGGGGGTTGTTATAAACAACTAATTGTCAGTTCAATAACTTGAATTCCATTTAGTTTGTTTTCTTTGTGAAGCCAACTCGCCATTTCTGGAGAGAGAAATCAAATCGTTCACGAGCGAAATCAACTGAACTATGCGGGACGCTGGGCTGAAGGGAGTTGTAGTTTTCATTGAGCAAAGATTTAACCTAGTTCAGTGCAGAAATTTGGTAATTAACTTGAATGACCATAATCCATTGCACCAGTTTTTTTTTCCTTTAATCTCAGGCAGAGACTTTTACGCCTGCTGAGTTTAGTTAGATGCACGCAGACCGCATGAAAGAGGAAGGTACACAACGACGTGAGAGAGGGAATAGAGACAAGTTCGTGATAGATATGCCTCATCTACTTTGAAGAACTAGCTGCCTGCACCTGCCTGTCCAACATCACTACTCTGGACGGCTCTGACTTAGAATACGTGGACAACTACAAATACCTAGGTGTCTGGTTAGACTGTAAACTCTCCTTCCAGACTCACATCAAACATCTCCAATCCAAAGTTAAATCTAGAATCGGCTTCCTATTTCGCAACAAAGCATCCTTCACTCATGCTGCCAAACATACCCTCGTAAAACTGACCATCCTACCGATCCTCGACTTCGGCGATGTCATTTACAAAATAGCCTCCAACACTCTACTCAGCAAACTGGATGTAGTCTATCACATTGCCATCTGTTTTGTCACCAAAGCCCCATATACTACCCACCATTGCGACCTGTACGCTCTCGTTGGCTGGCCCTCGCTTCATACTCGTTGCCAAACCCACTGGCTCCATGGCATCTACAAGACCCTGCTAGGTAAAGTCCCCCCTTATCTCAGCTCGCTGGTCACCATAGCATCTCCCACCTGTAGCACGCGCTCCAGCAGGTATATCTCTCTAGTCACCCCCAAAACCAATTCTTTCTTTGGCCGCCTCTCCTTCCAGTTCTCTGCTGCCAATGACTGGAACGAACTACAAAAATCTCTGAAACTGGAAACACTCATCTCCCTCACTAGCTTTAAGCACCAACTGTCAGAGCAGCTCACAGATTACTGCACCTGTACATAGCCCACCTATAATTTATCCCAAACAGCTACCTCTCCCCCTACTGTATTTATTTATTTATTTTGCTCCTTTGCACCCCATTATTTCTATCTCTACTTTGCACATTCTTCCACTGCAAAACTACCATTCCAGTGTTTTACTTGCTATATTGTATTTACTTTGCCACCATGGCCTCTTGTTGCCTTTACCTCCCTTCTCACCTCATTTGCTCACATCGTATATAGACTTGTTTATACTGTATTATTGACTGTATGTTTGTTTTATTCCATGTGTAACTCTGTGTCGTTGTATCTGTCGAACTGCTTTGCTTTATCTTGGCCAGGTCGCAGATGTAAATGAGAACTTGTTCTCAACTGGCCTACCTGGTTAAATAAAGGTGAAATATAAAATAAAAACTACTAGTCAAATGATTTAGTCAGAGGGCCTCTCTGGTGGTGAAGTGGTCTAAGGCACTGCATCACAGATTCTGGGTTCGAGCCCAGGCTCAATTGTGCGTCGCTGTGGGCCCAGCGTCGTCCAGGTTAGGGAGGGTTTGGCCGGTAGGGATATTCTTGTCTCATTGCGCACCAGCGACTGTTGTAACAGTTATAAATGTGCAGGCACTTTGTCATTCTAGACAATGCCTGAACCTAGAGAGCTGCCTACACACAATGGTTTTCTGCCAGTTTCTTTGGAGTATGTTTTTCATGCTTGGCTGGTCAGAAAAGACTGTTTGCAGGACTACAATATCTTTCAACATCTACAAATTGTCAATATTTACCTCAAAGCTAAAACCATATTTCTTTCTCTCTGTAGAAACTCCAGTAAGTCTCAACAGGAGCTGCTGTTGGACCTAACCTGGGCCATCTGGCCAGAGCTGCCCGCCTATGGACGCAAGGCCGCTCAGTTTGTAGACCTGCTCGGCTACTTTTCCCTGAAGACCCCCCAGACCGAGAAGAAGTTAAAGGAGTATTCCCAGAAAGCTGTGGAAATCCTGAGGACCCAGAACCACATTCTGACCACCCACCCCAACTCTAACATCTACAGGTACGGCTGAATACAGACCGAAACTATCCATCATCATTACCCTGATGTCGAGGTCGCCTCCAGTCACCTTACTCGTGGAGATTGCCGCTGCACTATAGGTTTCCCTTGCAAAATAGGTTTTTATCTCAAGACTAACCTGTTTTTAAAAATAATGGTTTAATTAAATATATCAAACTAGCTTCCACAGCTGTGTGCCTCTATGTTTTGCTTCTTATTGAAATATGTCCCTGTCTGTCTGTGTTGCAGTACTCTGTCAGGTCTGGTTTACATACTAACCATGTCTGTCTGTCTGTGTTGTAGTACTCTGTCAGGTCTGGTTTACATACTAACCATGTCTGTCTGTGTTGTAGTACTCTGTCAGGTCTGGTTTAAATACTAACCATGTCTGTCTGTGTTGTAGTACTCTGTCAGGTCTGGTTTAAATACTTGTCTGTCTGTGTTGTAGTACTCTGTCAGGTCTGGTTTACATACTAACCATGTCTGTCTGTGTTGCAGTACTCTGTCAGGTCTGGTTTAAATACTAACCCTGTCTGTCTGTGTTGTAGTACTCTGTCAGGTCTGGTTTAAATACTAACCATGTCTGTCTGTGTTGTAGTACTCTGTCAGGTCTGGTTTACATACTAACCATGTCTGTCTGTGTTGTAGTACTCTGTCAGGTCTGGTTTACATACTAACCATGTCTGTCTGTCTGTGTTGTAGTACTCTGTCAGGTCTGGTTTACATACTAACCATGCCTGTCTGTCTGTGTTGTAGTACTCTGTCAGGTCTGGTTTAAATACTAACCATGTCTGTCTGTCTGTGTTGTAGTACTCTGTCAGGTCTGGTTTACATACTAACCATGCCTGTCTGTGTTGTAGTACTCTGTCAGGTCTGGTTTACATACTAACCATGCCTGTCTGTGTTGCAGTACTCTGTCAGGTCTGGTTTACATACTAACCATGCCTGTCTGTGTTGTAGTACTCTGTCAGGTCTGGTTTACATACTAACCATGCCTGTCTGTGTTGTAGTACTCTGTCAGGTCTGGTTTAAATACTAACCATGTCTGTCTGTGTTGTAGTACTCTGTCAGGTCTGGTTTAAATACTAACCATGTCTGTCTGTGTTGCAGTACTCTGTCAGGTCTGGTTTACATACTAACCATGCCTGTCTGTCTGTGTTGTAGTACTCTGTCAGGTCTGGTTTAAATACTAACCCTGTCTGTCTGTCTGTGTTGTAGTACTCTGTCAGGTCTGGTTTAAATACTAACCCTGTCTGTCTGTCTGTGTTGTAGTACTCTGTCAGGTCTGGTGGAGTTTGATGGTTTCTACCTGGAGAGTGATCCCTGTCTGGTGTGCAACAACCCTGAAGTGCCCTTCTCTGTAAGTAGTGTCTAACGCTGCTTCCCAATTCTCCACACTTCCCACAAAGTGTGCACTTGCGCAGTTCCCCCTTTATGGATGTAGGAAGAATGGGCTGGTGATGGTAATGTTTGGGGGGTGTTCCATGGTAGCACCAATCCATTACTATTAAATGCATGAGGGGGGGGATCAAACACACACTTCTGGCTGAAGCGTATTGAATCGAATCTGTGTTCATTTTCATTGACAGGGAAGTCACGGCTTTCCCATTCTCTATGTATCCAATACTCATTCTGTCTTCTCTCTCTGTCTTCTCTCTCTGTCTTCTCTCTCTCTCTGTCTTCTCTCTCTCTCTCTCTCTCTCTCTCTGTCTCTCTGTCTTCTCTCTCTCTCTCTGTCTCTGTCTTCTCTCTCTCTGTCTCTGTCTTCTCTCTCTCTCTCTCTGTCTCTGTCTTCTCTCTCTGTCTCTGTCTGTCTCTGTCTCTCTCTCTGTCTCTCTCTCTGTCTCTCTCTCTGTCTCTCTCTCTGTCTCTCTCTCTGTCTCTCTCTCTGTCTCTGTCTCTCTCTCTCTCTCTGTCTCTCTCTGTATCTCTGTCTCTGTCTCTCTCTCTGTCTTCTCTCTCTGTCTTCTCTCTCTGTCTTCTCTCTCTGTCTTCTCTCTCTGTCTTCTCTCTCTGTCTTCTCTCTCTGTCTTCTCTCTGTCTCTCTCTCTGTCTTCTCTCTCTCTGTCTTCTCTCTCTCTGTCTCTCTCTCTGTGTCTCTGTCTCCTCAGAACATCAAGCTGTCGTCCATCAAGGTGGACACCAGATACACTACTACCCAGCAGGTGGTCAAGCTGATCAGCAGTCACACCATCAGTAAGGTGACAGTGAAGATAGGAGACCTGAAGAGGACCAAGATGGTCCGGACCATCAGCCTCTACTACAACAATAGGACTGTACAGGCCATCGTAGAGCTCAAGAACAAGTGAGTTTGTACCCTGAACACGGTGTGTTTTTGTTTGTCCTGCTCCCAGTTATTTTATTTCTTTTCTATGACCGTAGGAGTTGGCAAGACAGAACAAATAGATCTGGGACCAGGCTAATCTGTTGTTCTTATTTAAGTGTATTTAAATATATCTGGCTTTGACAACGATATGGTACAGTATCAATAGTTGATAATCAATAGATTTGATTTATCACCAGATTTGATTCCATTCAACGCGATATGAATCAACAATACGGACAGCCGACTGTACACTGGAAACAGAGAGATCTTTAATCAATGAACCGTTTCTAGTTCTGTCTTAATTCAATATGAACGGAATCAGCCTAAATGGGTCTTTTTTATATTTTGTCTTGTATAAAATGTACCTTTTTTTTTTATCTCCCTCTACCCAGACCGGCCCGTTGGCACAAGGCCAAGAAGGTCCAACTGACTCCAGGTCAGACAGAGGTCAAAATCGACCTGCCGCTGCCTATCGTGGCGTCCAACCTCATGATCGAGTTCTCCGACTTCTACGAGAACTACCAGGCGTCCAGCGAGACGCTCCAGTGCCCGCGATGCTCTGCCTCCGTGCCCGCCAACCCTGGTGTCTGTGGCAACTGTGGAGAAAACGTCTACCAGTGTCACAAGTGCAGGTGGCTAACCAGTAGACTTGAGGCCATCGATGCCTGAAATATAATTTAATAATAATTTATATTATGGCTTACTTAAAGATCTGAATGACCAAATCGTTGACATGTCTGATTTAGTCCTATCGGGTACACACTTCACGTCTTAAAGTGGCACACTTAGTTTTGGTGTAGTTTGGTGTTTTTTGGTTACTGATGCTGATTTTGAATGTGGTTCTTCCTCTTCCTCCTCCAGGTCCATTAATTATGATGAGAAGGATCCGTTCCTGTGTAACGCCTGTGGTTTCTGTAAATACGCCCGCTTCGACTTCATGTTGTACACCAAGCCCTGCTGTGCTGTGGACCCAATAGAGACCGAGGAGGACAGGAAGAAGGTGAACACATATAGTTTTATCGTGACTTTCTCAAACTAATTCTTAGTGATGCGTGGCAGGGGTTAGCTATATATTTTTTTCCAACCCTGACACAGTTAGAGAAAATCTGGATTTTCTCTGTCCTGGTCATATCCCTCTTGTTGTCCTGGTCATATCCCTCTTGTTGTCCTGGTCATATCCCTCTTGTTGTCCTGGTCATATCCCTCTTGTTGTCCTGGTCACATCCCTCTTGTTGTCCTGGTTGTCCTGGTCACATCCCTCTTGCTGTCCCGGTTGTCCTGGTCACATCCCTCTTGTTGTCCTTGTTGTCCTGGTCACATCCCTCTTGTTGCCCTTGTTGTCCTGGTCACATCCCTCTTGTTGCCCTGGTCACATCCCTCTTGTTGCCCTGGTCACATCCCTCTTGTTGCCCTGGTCACATCCCTCTTGCTGTCCCGGTCACATCCCTCTTGCTGTCCCGGTCACATCCCTCTTGCTGTCCCGGTTCCATCCCTCTTGCTGTCCCGGTTCCATCCCTCTTGTTGTCCTGGTCACATCCCTCTTGTTGTCCTGGTCACATCCCTCTTGTTGTCCTGGTCACATCCCTCTTGTTGTCCTGGTCACATCCCTCTTGTTGTCCTGGTCACATCCCTCTTGTTGTCCTGGTCACATCCCTCTTGTTGTCCTGGTCACATCCCTCTTGTTGTCCTGGTCACATCCCTCTTGTTGTCCTGGTCACATCCCTCTTGTTGTCCTGGTCACATCCCTCTTGTTGTCCTGGTCACATCCCTCTTGTTGTCCTGGTCACATCCCTCTTGTTGTCCTGGTTGTCCTGGTCACATCCCTCTTGTTGTCCTGGTCACATCCTCTTGTTGTCCTGGTCACATCCCTCTTGTTGTCCTGGCCACATCCCTCTTGTTGTCCCGGTCACATCCCTCTTGTTGTCCTGGTCACATCCCTCTTGTTGCCCTGGTCACATCCCTCTTGTTGCCCTGGTCACATCCCTCTTGTTGCCCTGGTTGTCCTGGTCACATCCCTCTTGCTGCCCCGGTCACATCCTCTTGTTGCTGCCCCGGTCACATCCCTCTTGCTGCCCCGGTCACATCCCTCTTGCTGCCCCGGTCACATCCCTCTTGCTGCCCCGGTCACATCCCTCTTGCTGCCCCGGTCACATCCCTCTTGCTGCCCCGGTCACATCCCTCTTGCTGCCCCGGTCACATCCCTCTTGCTGCCCCGGTCACATCCCTCTTGCTGCCCCGGTCACATCCTCTTGCTGCCCCGGTCACATCCCTCTTGCTGCCCCGGTCACATCCCTCTTGCTGCCCCGGTCACATCCCTCTTGCTGCCCCGGTCACATCCCTCTTGTTGCCCTTGCGGTCACATCCCTCTTGTTGCCCCGGTCACATCCCTCTTGTTGCCCCGGTCACATCCCTCTTGTTGCCCCGGTCACATCCCTCTTGTTGCCCCGGTCACATCCCTCTTGTTGCCCCGGTCACATCCCTCTTGTTGCCCCGGTCACATCCCTCTTGCTGCCCCGGTCACATCCCTCTTGCTGCCCCGGTCACATCCCTCTTGCTGCCCCGGTCACATCCCTCTTGCTGCCCCGGTCACATCCCTCTTGCTGTCCCGGTCACATCCCTCTTGTTGTCCCGGTCACATCCCTCTTGTTGTCCCGGTCACATCCCTCTTGTTGTCCCGGTCACATCCCTCTTGTTGTCCCGGTCACATCCCTCTTGTTGTCCTGGTTGTCCTGGTCATATCCCTCTTGCTGCCCTGGTCACATCCCTCTTGTTGTCCCGGTCACATCCCTCTTGTTGTCCCGGTCACATCCCTCTTGTTGCCCCGGTCACATCCCTCTTGTTGCCCGGTCACATCCCTCTTGTTGCCCCCCTCTTGGTCACATCCCTCTTGTTGCCCGGTCACATCCCTCTTGTTGCCCCGGTCACATCCCTCTTGTTGCCCGGTCACATCCCTCTTGTTGCCCCGGTCACATCCCTCTTGTTGCCCCGGTCACATCCCTCTTGTTGCCCCGGTCACATCCCTCTTGTTGCCCCGGTCACATCCCTCTTGTTGCCCCGGTCACATCCCTCTTGTTGCCCCGGTCACATCCCTCTTGTTGCCCCGGTCACATCCCTCTTGTTGCCCCGGTCACATCCCTCTTGTTGCCCCGGTCACATCCCTCTTGTTGCCCCGGTCACATCCCTCTTGTTGCCTCTCTAACAAGAAACATAGAACCATCCTTCCCACATCAACTGGTTGAAAACCAAACCAACGCCTGCCTGCTGTTTGTTTGTGTTCTCTGTGTAGGCGGTGACCAACATCAACACGCTGCTGGACAAGGCCGACCGCGTGTACCACCAGCTAATGGGACACAGACCTCAGCTGGAGAGTCTGCTGTCAAAGGTCAACGAGGCAGCGCCTGAGAAACCACAGGTCAGATACTACCCTCTGGTACATGAACATCTGATTCGCACCTCCACAGATTCACATTTTGACATTTTTGAGTACTTTTTGCATTTCACTTGAGTGGGTAAATTAACCAAATATCACAACCATTTTAAAGTTTAAACCTTTTAAAATACCCTAGCAGTTGTATGGCATCATTCCATAGGATTTATTCTGTATTTATCATGGAATAAAACATCATGAAGAATTTGTCTGTTTACTGAAGTGTGTTGAACTAGTACCTAATGTTTTGATGCTGTTGTCACGCCCCTATAGGATGATTCTGGAGCAGGGGCGGGGCTTGGAGCGTCCTCGGCCAATGTGAACAGGTACATCCAGCAGCTGGCTCAGGAGTACAGCGGAGACTGTAAGACTTCCTTTGACGAGCTCTCCAAGATCATACAGGTGAGAGACCGGGGGGGGGGGCGTGATGAGCACACACTGAATCCTGTCCTTACTAACCTAGTTTACTTCCTGGTTATAGGTACACACTCAAATATGGCCGTCCATTCACACCCATCATGGGAACATTGGCTTGAATGAGGATACCTTTTATTTTTTAGTAATTACATTTCTATGGAGCTTCATAGCTGTTCAAAACAGCAGGTCCTACATTCAAGTACTTTTTTATGATTTTTTTTTTAAAGAGTTATCATTCTCCCCCTCCCCCTCCCCGTCCAGAAAGTCCTGGCGTCCCGTAAAGAACTCCTGGAGTACGACCTGCAGCAGCGTGAAGCCGCCACCAAGTCCTCTCGTTCCAGCTCCCATCAGCCCACCTTCACAGCCAGCCAGTACAGAGCCCTCTCTGTGTTAGGTACTGCACTTTACACACACACACACACACACACAGACTCCTTTACCTGACTTGGTCCTTCCCATTGGGATTTCTATATATAGAAGCCATTCGGTGTTGTTTATTTTTACTGTCACTTGTTGTGTTGTTTGTTGTGATCCCAGGACTGCATCCCCAATACCACCCTGTCACCTATAGTGCACGGGCCTTGGTTAAACGTAGTGGGCTGTATCGAGGAAAGGGTGCGATTTTTGGGGATGCACACGGTCTTTCTCAAACTGTTGCAAATCTATTTCCTATGTTGGCAGACGTTTTTATCTAAAGTGTAACTTCCAGTATTTGAGAACACGTTTCTTTTTTTAGACTTATAACAACGATCTCTCTCTCTAGGCTGCGGACACACAACCAGTAGACGGTTAGGCCTGTTATTAGCTAGACGTTTTACTTCACTTTTTAGACTCATAACAACGATCTCTCTCTCTCTAGGCTGCGGACACACGTCCTCCAACAAGTGCTATGGCTGTGCCTCGGCTGTGACGGGTCACTGCATCACCCTGCTAAGAGCCCTGGCCACCAACCCAGCCCTCCGCCAGATCCTGGGGCTCCAGGGGCTCATCAGAGAGCTGTTTGAGTACAACCTGAGAAGAGGCACCTCTGCCATGAGAGAGGAGGTCAGACAACTGGTTTGCCTGCTCACCAGGTATAGTTGTGGTTTGTGTTCTCGTAGACAGTGTTTTTTTTTTTAGGAACAGTGGGTTAACTGGTCTAGGAACAGTGGGGTTAACTGGTCTAGGAACAGTGGGGTTAACTGGTCTAGGAACAGTGGGGTTAACTGGTCTAGGAACAGTGGGGTTAACTGGTCTAGGAACAGTGGGGTTAACTGGTCTAGGAACAGTGGGGTTAACTGGTCTAGGAACAGTGGGGTTAACTGGTCTAGGAACAGTGGGGTTAACTGGTCTAGGAACAGTGGGGTTAACTGGTCTAGGAACAGTGGGGTTAACTGGTCTAGGAACAGTGGGGTTAACTGGTCTAGGAACAGTGGGGTTAACTGGTCTAGGAACAGTGGGGTTAACTGGTCTAGGAACAGTGGGGTTAACTGGTCTAGGAACAGTGGGGTTAACTGGTCTAGGAACAGTGGGGTTAACTGGTCTAGGAACAGTGGGGTTAACTGCCTTGTTCAGGGGCAGAACGACAGATTTGTACCTTGTCAGATCGGGGATTTGAACTTGCAACCTTAGGGTTACTAGTCCAACGCTCTAACACCTAGGCTAACCAAACGTGCACGTAGCTCACAAGTGTACATAAGCCCAAACGACTGTTAAAACCTGGGTAGTCCGTGTGCTATAAGACCTGTGTTACTCCTCTGAGCTGAAAGCCTAGGCAATTCCATTACACACACACATACAGTGAGTAAACCCATTCTCATCTGTCGACATCTCCCTGTACAGAGACCAGCCAGAGGCCACTCAGCAGATGAATGACCTGATCATTCACAAGGTGTCCGCTGCTTTGAAGGGCCACTGGGCCAATCCTGACCTGGTCTCCAGTCTGCAGTATGAGATGCTACTGCTCACCGACTCCATCTCCAAGGAGGGGGGCTGCTGGGAGCTACGACTGCGATGTGGTGAGGCTTTTACCTCCTCTTCTCTCATCCCCCTATTTCCCCCCTTTTTAATAATGTCATTTAATAATCCATCATATTTCTCGGTGTCTATAGCCCTGAGTCTGTTCCTGATGGCCGTGAACATCAAGACCCCTGTAGTGGTGGAGAACATTACTCTGATGTGTCTCAGGATCCTACAGAAACTCATCAAGCCCCCTGCCCCCACCTCCAAGAAGAACAAGGTACCGCCTTACTATAGCACTAGTCAGTCAGTCAGTCAGACAGTCAGTTAATCAGTCAGTCAGACAGTCAGTTAATCAGTCAGTCAGTCAGTCAGTCAGTCAGACAGTCAGTCAGTTAATCAGTCAGTCAGTTAATCAGTCAGTCAGTTAATCAGTTAATCAGTCAGTCAGTCAGTCAGTTAATCAGTTAATCAGTCAGTCAGTCAGTCAATCAGTTAATCAGTCAGTCAGTCAATCAGACAGTCAGTCTTAGTCAGACAGTCAGTCTTAGTCAGTCTTAGTCAGTCTTAGTCAGTCAGTCAGACAGTCAGTCTTAGTCAGTAATCTTAGTCAGTCAGTCAGTTAATCAGTCAGTCTGTCAGTCAATCAGTTAATCAGTTAATCAGTCAGTTAATCAGTCAGTCAGTCAGTTAATCAGTCAGTCAGTCAGTCATACTTGCCTCGCAACGGCTGCTTGGCGGGCTCGTTTTGAGGAGAGACTTACATTGCACTCTGTGATTTTGTAGAATGACTACAAAATTATAATGAGAGTCATTTTGGATTTTTAGGTGATTTCGATTTTGTAGTTTTGTCCATTTCAGGAAATGTTGTTGTTTCTGTGTGTCCAGGATTCTGCCGTGGAGTCTCTGACTACAGTGAAGCCCTACTGCAATGAGATCCATGCTCAGGCCCAGCTCTGGCTCAAGAAGGACCCCAAAGCATCGTATGAAGCCTGGAAAAAGTGCCTTCCAGCAAGATGTGAGTAGATGTGATTTATTTATTTTTTCTAAATTTTATCGGTTGGTCTGCCCGACTGTAGTAGGGATTGATTTGAAGCTCAATGTTTTAAATTAAAATCTGCCTACCATCATAGTTAAGCCATTATGACACCAATGTCGATGAAATGTCGCAAATGAACTTGATTGGAGGTACACAACACTCCCCACCTCTTGTCATGGCTGTTACGAGAACCACATACCAGATTTTAACAGGGTCGTTAGCATTAGAGAAACATTTTTTTAATGCTTTACCCCGATCTAGCTCGATATCTCTAGGCATCAGATAAGCAGCCATGAAATGATCATTGGACTACTTTGGATTAAATTGATTAATTTATCGCTCTCACATGCTCATATCTGTCTATTAAGAACCAACGATATGCTACGTTATTGTAGCATTTCTGACAATGCTAAAAAAAAAAAAAATTTTAGCTCAGGCTCAGTGTTCTAACACCAGGTCGGTTGCTTGGCAACAACACAGCTGCCAGTCATAAGATGTGCATAAACCTAGGCTACTGTAGATACTGTAGCTAGCTATATATGGTGGTATTCAAGCTGAGGTAATCAAAAAAATAAAATGCGAACAAGATATTTTGCTTAGCTAGCTAGCTAAAGTCCAGTAAGCACAAACAAATACGCACAAATAAGGTAGCGAATGTTCTGCTATGATAGGTTAGCTAACGTTTAACTGGCTAAGACTGTAAACATTTTTTTTTAATTTTTTTACATAATTTGAAGCTCAAATTACATTTTCGAAAGATACCTTTTGTATGTGTAAATGTTGTGATTTGAATTTTATATAATCACCTTCCGATGTAAAAACGATGGAAATTACAAAGGGGAGGGGGAAAAAAAGTTCTAATTGAGAAGTAGGGATTGCTGTCAAGCTGAAAAAGAAAGGAAATTCACAGGATCACCACAATGTTTACTCCACCCATGCTATACCAAGGTTTTCCTTCACACAGCTTTGACCTACTACAGTAGCAATGTTGATCTATTGTACTTCTATGTGTCTGCAGGTTTTTTTTAGAATTCAAATCTTCTCAAGCGGCTTAATTCATACTCTTAGAGGAGGGTCTCCCACAATAATGTGATGTGTACCACATACAAGTTAAAGTATTGGGAGTTGTCACACACCACACTAATCCCTTGACAATACCTTTTCAAGCTTTAAAAAAAAAAATATATATATATATATATATATATATATTATTATTTGCAAGCAAGACCATCCTGCTTGATTGGGCTGTTTTGTCTTGTAGTAATGTGGTGCCTGTCTGTGGTGCCTGTCTGTGGTGCCTGTCTGTGGTGCCTGTCTGTGGTGCCTGTCTGTGGTGCCTGTCTGTGGTGCCTGTCTGTGGTGCCTGCCTGTGGTGCCTGTCTGTGGTGCCTGTCTGTGGTGCCTGTCTGTGGTGCCTGTCTGTGGTGCCTGTCTGTGGTGCCTGCCTGTGGTGCCTGCCTGTGGTGCCTGCCTGTGGTGCCTGCCTGTGGTGCCTGCCTGTGGTGCCTGTCTGTGGTGCCTGTCTGTGGTGCCTGTCTGTGGTGCCTGTCTGTGGTGCCTGTCTGTGGTGCCTGTGGTGCCTGCCTGATGTGCCTGCCTGTGGTGCCTGTCTGTGGTGCCTGTCTGTGGTGCCTGTCTGTGGTGCCTGCCTGTGGTGCCTGCCTGTGGTGCCTGCCTGTGGTGCCTGCCTGTGGTGCCTGCCTGTGGTGCCTGCCTGTGGTGCCTGCCTGTGGTGCCTGCCTGTGGTGCCTGCCTGTGGTGCCTGCCTGTGGTGCCTGCCTGTGGTGCCTGTCTGTGGTGCCTGTCTGTGGTGCCTGTCTGTGGTGCCTGTCTGTGGTGCCTGTCTGTGGTGCCTGTCTGTGGTGCCTGTCTGTGGTGCCTGCCTGTGGTGCCTGTCTGTGGTGCCTGCCTGTGGTGCCTGTCTGTGGTGCCTGTCTGTGGTGCCTGCCTGTGGTGCCTGTCTGTGGTGCCTGCCTGTGGTGCCTGTCTGTGGTGCCTGCCTGATGTGCCTGCCTGTGGTTCCTTAAACCTTTTTATTTTATTAACACATGTCATTGGGATTTTTTTACATTTTATTTCATAACATATCTCTTCTGGTCAGTAGGTGCACAACGTGTAACGGCCGATGGTGATGTGTTGGATACAGTCCCACTATATATATATAGATATATAGATATAGAGATAGAGAGAGATATATAGAGATAGAGATATAGAGAGAGATAGAGATATAGATATAGAGATAGAGATAGATATAGAGATATAGAGATATAGAGATATAGAGATAGAGATATAGAGATAGAGATATATAGATAGAGATAGAGATATATAGATAGAGATATATAGATAGAGATATATAGATAGAGATATATAGATAGAGATATATAGATAGAGATATATAGATATATATAGAGATATATATATAGAGATATATATATAGAGATAGATATAGAGATAGAGATAGAGAGATATATATAGAGATATATATAGAGATAGAGATAGATATATATATATATATATATATATATATATATATATATATATATATATATATATATATATATATATATATATCTCTATAGAGATAGATAGATATATATATATATATATATATATATATATATATATATATATATATATATATATATCTATCTCTATCTCTATCTCTATCTCTATCTCTATCTCTCTCTCTATATATATCTCTATCTCTCTATATATATATATATATCTCTCTATATATATATATATATCTCTATCTATATAGAGATATATATATATAGAGATATATATATATATATATATCTCTATATAGATAGAGATATATATATATATAGAGATATATATATATATATATAGAGAGATAGATATATATATAGAGATAGATATAGAGATAGAGATAGATATATATATAGAGATAGAGATATATATAGAGATATAGAGATAGAGATAGATATATATATATATATATCTATCTCTATCTCTATATCTATCTCTATATATATATCTCTATCTCTATATATATATCTATCTCTATCTCTATATCTATCTCTATATATATATCTCTATCTCTATATATATATCTATCTCTCTATATATATATATATATATATCTATATATATATATATATATCTCTATCTATATAGAGATATATATATATATATATCTATCTCTATAGAGATATATATATAGAGATATATAGATATATATAGAGATATATATATAGAGATATATATATAGAGATAGATATAGAGATAGAGATAGAGAGATATATATAGAGATATATATATATATAGAGATAGAGATAGAGATAGAGATAGAGATAGAGATAGAGATAGAGATAGAGATAGAGATAGAGATAGAGATAGAGATAGAGATAGAGATAGAGATAGAGAGATATATATATATAGAGATATATATATATATATATCTCTATAGAGATATATATATATATATATATATATATATATATCTCTATAGAGATATATATATATATATATATATATATATATATATATATATATATATATAGAGATATATATATATATATATCTCTATAGAGATATATATATATCTCTATAGAGAGAGAGAGATAGAGATAGAGATATAGATAGATATAGATATAGATATAGATATAGATATAGATATAGAGATAGAGATAGAGATAGAGATAGAGATAGAGATAGAGATAGATATAGATATATAGATATAGATATAGATATATAAATATAGATATATAAATATAGATATATAGATATAGATATAGCATCTAGTGAAAAGTAGCACGTGATACGTACACAGAAAGAACAGTAGTGTTATTACTGAAGCAAATGCATTTGATTACGGAACTCGGAGGAACTATCCCTTTTTTTCCCCAAACGGTATGCAAACTATCCCTTTCAACAATGACGTAACGCTTCTCCACCAGGCCAGGAGACGGCGTCTAAGCCCCAGAACAAGGCCGAGGTGCGGAGGCGTTACCTGATGGAGAAGTGTGTGTGGAAGTGGAAACAGTTCATGAGGTCACGCTCCGAGGGTCTGTTCCCGCGGCTCCTCAAACTGGGGCACAACAATTGGCTCAGACAGGTAAGGATACTCCACTGCTCTTATAGCTGTACGTGTTTTAACTCCGTTTACTGGTGCTGTTTGGTGTGGTACATACACACCAGTGGAGGGTATAAGCAGGTATGCTCACTCTTTTTATGTGGGCATTGCGTATATGGGGCGGCAGGGTAGCCTAGTGGTTAGAGCGTTGGGCTAGTAACCGAAAGGTTGCA
>NC_056444.1:82809535-82817035 GCF_018296145.1 Oncorhynchus tshawytscha | reverse complement strand
GGCAGTCCGACGGACGAATCTAGGTTTGGAGGGGAACGCTACCTGCCTGAATGAATAGTGCAAACTAAAGTTTGGTGGGGGAGGAATAATGGTCTGGGGCTGTTTTTCATGGTTCAGGCCCCTTAGGTCCAGTGAAGAGTCATCTTAACGTTACAGTATACAATGACATAGACAATTCTGTGATTCCAACTTTGTGGCCCCCGTGCACAAAGCAAGGTCCATATAGAAATGATTTGTTGAGATCGGTGTGGAAGAACTTGACTGGCCTGCACAGAGCCCTGACCCTCAACCTCATCGAACACCTTTGGGATGAATTGGAATACCAACTGCGAACCAGCGCTAATCGCCCGACATCACTCATGCTTGTGTGGCTGAATGGAAGCAATTCCCCTGCGGCAATGTTCCAACATCTAGTGGAAAGCCTTCCCAGAAGAGTGGAGGCTGTTATAGCAGCAATGTTCCAACATCAAGTGGAAAGCCTTCGCAGAAGAGAGGAGGCTGTTATAGCAGCAATGTTCCAACATCAAGTGGAAAGCCTTCCCAGAAGAGTGGAGGCTGTTATAGCAGCAATGTTCCAACATCTAGTGGAAAGCCTTCCCAGAAGAGTGGAGGCTGTTATAGCAGCAATGTTCCAACATCTAGTGGAAAGCCTTCCCAGAAGAGTGGAGGCTGTTATAGCAGCAATGTTCCAACATCAAGTGGAAAGCCTTCCCAGAAGAGTGGAGGCTGTTATAGCAGCAATGTTCCAACATCTAGTGGAAAGCCTGTTCCAACAGAAGAGAAGAGTGGAGGCTGTTATAGCAGCAATGTTCCAACATCTAGTGGAAAGCCTTCCCAGAAGAGGGAAGGCTGTTATAGTAGCATAAGGGGGGAAGACAACTCCATATCAATGCCTGTGATTTTGTAATAAGATGTTTGAAGAGCAGGTGTCCACATACTTTTGGTCATGTAGTGTACCTTGGCTTTAGTCGATTCACCAAGATATTTATCTAATTACGGATACTTTGTTTTGTTAGAATGATGTAAAAAAAAAACGATAAGCTTTGATGATATGTTAATATGATACCTATCCCCGTGCGTGTCTTCTAGGCCTACTGTCGTCCTTTGTGGAGGTGGAGTCCATCAAGCGTCACTTTAAGAGTCGTCTGGTGGGCACGGTGCTGAACGGCTACCTGTGTCTCAGGAAACTAGTGGTGCAGAGGACCAAGCTCATCGACGAGACCCAGGACATGCTGCTGGAGATGCTGGAGGACATGACCACAGGTATAAAGTTAATATATAGACCCAGGAGGACATGCTGGAGGCCATGACCACAGGTATAAAGCTAGTTAATATATAGACCCAGGAGGACATGCTGGAGGACATGACCACAGGTATAAAGCTAGTTAATATAGACCCAGGAGGACATGCTGCTGGAGGACTTGACCACAGGTATAAAGCTAGTTAATATATAGACCCATAAGGACATGCTGGAGGACATGACCACAGGTATAAAGCTAGTTAATATATAGACCCAGGAGGACATGCTGGACGACATGACCACAGGTATAAAGCTAGTTAATATAGACCCAGGAGGACATGCTGCTGGAGGACTTGACCACAGGTATAAAGCTAGTTAATATAGACCCAGGAGGACATGCTGGAGGACATGACCACAGGTATAAAGCTAGTTAATATAGACCCAGGAGGACATGCTGGAGGACTTGACCACAGGTATAAAGCTAGTTAATATAGACCCAGGAGGACATGCTGGAGGACATGACCACAGGTATAAAGCTAGTTAATATAGACCCAGGAGGACATGCTGCTGGAGGACTTGACCACAGGTATAAAGCTAGTTAATATAGACCCAGGAGGACATGCTGGAGGACATGACCACAGGTATAAAGCTAGTTAATATATAGACCCAGGAGGACATGCTGGAGGACATGACCACAGGTATAAAGCTAGTTAATATATAGACCCAGGAGGACATGCTGGAGGACATGACCACAGGTATAAAGCTAGTTAATATAGACCCAGGAGGACATGACCACAGGTATAAAGCTAGTTAATATAGACCCAGGAGGACATGCTGCTGGAGGACTTGACCACAGGTATAAAGCTAGTTAATATAGACCCAGGAGGACATGCTGGAGGACATGACCACAGGTATAAAGCTAGTTAATATAGACCCAGGAGGACATGCTGGAGGACATGACCACAGGTATAAAGCTAGTTAATATAGACCCAGGAGGACATGCTGGAGGACATGACCACAGGTATAAGGCTAGTTCATATTGACCCAGGAGGACATGCTGGAGGACATGACCACAGGTATAAGGCTAGTTCATATTGACCCAGGAGGACATGCTGGAGGACATGACCACAGGTATAAAGCTAGTTAATATATAGACCCAGGAGGACATGCTGCTGGAGGACATGACCACAGGTATAAAGCTAGTTAATATATAGACCCAGGAGGACATGACCACAGGTATAAAGCCAGTGCTATCTTTCCATTCTCCAGGGACCGAGTCTGAGACCAAGGCCTTCATGGCTGTGTGTATTGAGACAGCCAAGAGATACGACCTGGATGACTACAGAACACCGGTGTTCATCTTTGAGAGACTCTGCAGCATCATCTACCCGGTAAACAGCTTCTTCTCTGTTCCTGCTGTAACTCGAGTCTATGGTTCAATTCCTCTTTCCTTGATTCCTTGCGTGCTCTTTCCTTGCCTCCTCCTCAAAACGTATTGGAGAGGTTCGAGGGGAAGGGGACCTTGGACCTTCTCTAATACGGTTGAGAAGAAAGCGAGGAGATAGGAAGCAAGGAAAGAGGATGCAAAGGAATCGCAGAAAGATGATGATAGCCTTTGTGTTTCTAGGAATACATTGCATGGCATAACTGAATCTCCTCCTCTTCCTCGTTCTCCTCCTCCCCCTCTTCCTCGTTCTCCTACTCTTCCTCGTTCTCCTCTTCCTCCTCCCCTCCTCCTGCTCTTCCTCCCCCTCCAGGAGGAAAATGAGGTGACAGAGTTCTTTGTTACCCTGGAGAAGGATCCTCAGCAGGAGGACTTCCTGCAGGGCCGTATGCCTGGTAATCCGTACAGCAGCAACGAGCCAGGTATCGGACCCCTGATGAGGGACATCAAGAACAAGATCTGTCAGGACTGTGACCTGGTGGCCCTGCTCGAGGACGACAGTGGCATGGAGGTAGGAAACCATAGATTTCTCCTGTAGCTACAACACTGTGCCAACTGGTTGTTTTGTTGTCCAAGACAGTGTTTATTTTTGCGCATAGTCACATTTTGCTGTGCTGTTTCGGGGGATTGCTGTCCTGGAGTGAAACACAAGAAGATGGGAAATGGTTCTCCACCTCGTTTCTAATAGTCTCCTGTCTATTTGTTTCTCACAGCTTCTGGTGAACAATAAGATCATAAGTTTGGACCTGCCGGTGGCCGAGGTTTACAAGAAGGTGTGGTGCCCTACGAACGAGGTGACAAACTCTTCACTATTTTATTTTCCAACTGTATTTTTCAAACAACGATTGAGGTTGTTTAGGCTTGTTTGTGAAGTGTGTTGTTAACCTTGGGTTTTGTTTTTTGTCTGTCAGGGAGAGCCCATGAGGATCATATATCGTATGAGGGGTCTCCTTGGAGACGCTACTGAAGAGTTCATCGAGTCTCTGGACTCTACCACAGATGAAGAGGAGGATGAGGAGGAGGTGTATAAGATGGCAGGAGTGATGGCTCAGTGTGGGGGGCTGGAGTGTATGCTCAGCAGACTGTCTGGCATCAGGGACTTCAAACAGGGAAGACACCTGCTCACTGTGAGTAGGACATGGAACAGAATACTACATTATATATTAGTTCTAGTTCATTATTGTTTCATGAAATGCAACATTTACATTGTAGTCAGAATATAGTTATTACCATTATTATATAACATTTACATTGGAGTCAGAGACTAGTTATTACCATTATTATATAATATTTACATTGTAGTCAGAGACTAGTTATTACTATTACTATATATAACATTTACATTGTAGTCAGAGACTAGTTATTACTATTACTATATATAAAATGTACATTGTAGTCAGAGACTAGTTATTACCATTATTATATAATATTTACATTGTAGTCAGAGACTAGTTATTACCATTATTATATAATATTTACATTGTAGTCAGAGACTAGTTATTACCATTATTATATAACATTTACATTGTAGTCAGAGACTAGTTATTATATAACATTTACATTGTAGTCAGAGACTAGTTATTACTATTATTATATATAACATTTAATAATGGCAGTAACAAGTCATTGACAACATTTACAATTGCTGTGGGATTATTTGCAATACTATTTCAACAGGTAGGGTTTCAGATGGTTTTTAACATTTGACACATTACCATTATAAATTTGCCTCAGTCATGTCAGTACAACGATAGTGTTTTTTTAAAGACATATTTCAGAATTTCCCCATTTACAGTAGAAAATAACTCTCTCCTCTGTCCCCTTCCCAGGTGCTGCTGAAGCTGTTCAGTTACTGTGTGAAGGTGAAGATCAACAGACAACAGCTGGTCAAACCAGACATGAACACACTCAACGTGATGCTGGGCACACTCAACCTGGTGAGGACTACATTTATTTATTTTTAATTTTATTTAACTAGGCAAGTCAGTTAAGAACAAATTCTTATTTACAATGACGGCCTAGCCCCCGAGCTGACGAGGTACAAATCTGTCGTTCGGCCCCCTGAACAAGGCAGTTAACCCACTGTTCCTAGGCCGTCATTGAACATAAGAATTTGTTCTTAACTGACTTGCCTAGTTAAATAAAGGTAAAATAAAAATGTAATAAAAGATCTATGCACATTCATACTGAGAAAGTAATATAACATTGTGACATGACGTGATGCAGATACAAGATGCACAATTCAAAATATATATATATATTTTTTTGGTTTGCAGGAGATATTCAATCAGTTAATTTTGACCAGAGTTCGGCCATATTTGTTTTTCTTCCTCTGTAGGCCTTGGTTGCAGAGCAGGAGAGTAAGGACAGTGGAGGAGCGTCCATAGCAGAGCAGGTCCTCAGCATCATGGAGATCATTCTGGATGAGGCCAACGCTGAGATCTCAGAGGACAAGGTGAGACTGAGGCTAGCTGCCCTGGACGAATATCCTCTCCTGGCAACCTTGGAAACTGTCGCGAAGTGGACTCTCCCGGTCAAACAGTACATAGAACAAATGAATGTTCCACCCAAGTTCTTTTCAGACCAAACTAGAGACATCTCATCTGGTTCCTTGCCCCGTCAAACGTTTTCAGACCAAATAATCGGAGTTGGTGGCTCCAAACTACTAAAAGTAAAATTCTCATAGCTCTTTTTCTCCTTACCGTGTTGTTCCATGAAGCTAAAGTGTATCTCCCCCCCAGGGTAACCTGTTGTTAACAGGGGACAAGGACCAGCTGGTGATGCTGCTGGACCAGATCAACACTCCGTTTGTCCGTTCCAACCCCAGCGTTCTGCAGGGTCTCCTACGTATCATACCATACCTGTCTTTTGGAGAACTGGAGAAGATGAGGATCCTAGTGGAGAGATTTAAACCGTGCTGCAGCTTCGACAAGTATGGAGCCTCACTGGGTTTAGTAGTAGTAGTAGTTGTAGTAGTTGTAACAGTTGTAGTAGTTGTAACAGTTCTAGTAGCAGTAGTAGTAGCAGTAGTTGTAGTAGTGGCAGTAGTAACAGTTGTAGTTGTGGCAGTAGTAGTAGTAGCGGTAGTTGTAGTAGTTGCAGTAGTAGTTGTGGTAGTAGTAGTTGCAGTAGTAGTAGTTGTGGTAGTAGCGGTAGTTGCAGTAGTAGTTGTGGTAGCAGTAGTAGTAGTAGTGGTAGTTGTAGTAGTTGTGGTAGTAGTGGTAGTTGCAGTAGTAGTTGCAGTAGTAGTTGCGGTAGTAGTTGTGGTAGTAGTAGTAGCGGTAGTTGTAGTAGTTGCAGTAGTAGTTGTGGTAGTAGTAGGTATGGCAGTAGTAGGTATAGTAGTAGCGGTAGTTGTAGTAGTTGTTGTGGTAGTAGTAGGTATAGTAGTAGCGGTAGTTGTAGTAGTTGCAGTAGTAGTTGTGGTAGTAGTAGTAGTAGCGGTAGTTGCAGTAGTAGTTGCGGTAGTAGTTGTAGTAGTAGTAGTGGTAGTTGTAGTTGCAGTAGTAGTTGTGGTAGTAGCGGTAGTTGTAGTAGTAGGTATAGTAGTAGCGGTAATAGTAGTAGTAGTTAGTAGTAGTAGTAGTAGTAGTAGTAGTAGTAGGTATAGTAGTAGCGGTAGTTGTGGTAGTAGTAGGTATAGTAGTAGCGGTAGTTGTAGTAGTAGTAGGTGTAGTAGTAGTAGGTATAGTAGTAGCGGTAGTTGTGGTAGTAGTAGGTATGGTAGTAGCGGTAGTTGTAGTAGTAGGTATAGTAGTAGCGGTAGTTGTGGTAGTAGTAGGTATAGTAGTAGTAGTAGTTGTAGTAGTAGTAGGTATAGTAGTAGGTATTGTAGTAGTAGTAGTAGGTATAGTAGTAGCGGTAGTAGTAGTAGTAGTAGTAGTAGTAGTAGTAGTAGTAGGTGTAGTAGTAGCGGTAGTTGCAGTAGTAGTTGTAGTAGTAGTAGGTATAGTAGTAGCGGTAGTTGTGGTAGTAGCAGTAGTAGTTGTGGTAGCGGTAGTAGTAGTAGTAGTTGTGGTAGTAGTAGGTATAGTAGTAGTAGTTGTAGTAGTAGTTGTGGTAGTAGTAGGTATAGTAGTAGCGGTAGTTGTAGTAGTTGCAGTAGTAGTAGTAGCGGTAGTAGCTAGTAGTAGTAGTTGTGGTAGTAGTAGGTATAGTAGTAGCGGTAGTTGTAGTTGTAGTAGTAGTAGGTATAGTAGTAGTAGTTGTAGGTATAGTAGTAGCGGTAGTTGTAGTTGTAGTAGTAGTAGTTGTAGTAGTAGTAGGTATAGTAGTAGTAGTTGTAGGTATAGTAGTAGCGGTAGTTGTAGTAGTAGTAGTAGTAGTAGTAGTAGTAGTAGGTATAGTAGTAGCGGTAGTTGTAGTAGTAGTTGTAGTAGCGGTAGTAGTAGTAGTTGTAGTAGTAGCGGTAGTAGTAGTAGTAGTAGGTATAGTAGTAGCAGTAGTAGTTGTAGTAGTAGTAGTAGTATAGTAGTAGTAGGTAGTAGTAGGTATAGTTGCAGTAGTAGTTGTAGTAGTAGTAGTAGTAGGTATAGTAGTAGGTAGTTGTAGTAGTAGTAGTAGTAGTAGTAGTAGTAGTAGTAGTAGGTATAGTAGTAGTAGTAGTAGTAGTAGTATAGTAGTAGTAGTAGTAGTAGTAGTAGTAGGTATAGTAGTAGTAGTAGTTGTAGTAGTAGTAGGTATAGTAGTAGTAGTAGGTATAGTAGTAGTAGGTATAGTAGTAGCGGTAGTTGCAGTAGTAGTTGTGGTAGTAGTAGGTATAGTAGTAGGTATAGTAGTAGTAGGTATAGTAGTAGCGGTAGTTGCAGTAGTAGTT
>NC_056444.1:82712035-82804535 GCF_018296145.1 Oncorhynchus tshawytscha | reverse complement strand
CGGGCTGAGAAGAAACGCATGGCCATGGCCATGAGACAGAAAGCTCTGGGGACACTGGGCATGACGGTAGGTTTTACTGACTGGGAGGGTTAACCGGACCGTAGGCGGAGGGGTTGGAAGACCAAGTTCAGGTGTGTTTTTCTGGTCTCGACTGTAGGTGGAGGGGTTGGAAGACCAAGTTCAGGTGTGGGTTTCTGGTCTCGACTGTAGGTGGAGGGGTTGGAAGACCAAGTTCAGATGTGGGTTTCTGGTCTCGACTGTAGGTGGAGGGGTTGGAAGACCAAGTTCAGGTGTGGGTTTCTGGTCTCGACTGTAGGTGGAGGGGTTGGAAGACCATGTTCAGGTGTGGGTTTCTGGTCTCGACTATAGGTGGAGGGGTTGGAAGACCAAGTTCAGGTGTGGGTTTCTGGTCTCGACTGTAGGTGATGAGGAGGGAGGCGACGTATGCAGTCCAAAACCATTCAATAGCTAAAAAGACCTGCTTTCTCTGAGCCCAGCCTGAGCCATTAGAGATCCTGAGATTTGTGGGGGAGAAATTTTCCAATGGGATTCTATGGAAATCTTCCTTTCTTCCTAACATGGCTCTGATTATAATTAAGAAACAGGAAGCTCATCCAGGTTGGTAATTGGCTGTTATGTGTTTCAGACCAATGAGAAGGGCCAGGTGGTGACCAAGACGTCGTTGTTGAAACAAATGGAGGAGCTGATAGAGGAGCCAGGACTGACCTGCTGCATCTGTAGAGAGGGATACAAGTTCCAGGTAACACAACAACAACAATAGATAAACAACAACACACACATACACTCTACCAGCACTGACCTGCAGCATCTGTAGAGGGATACAAGATTTTTAAGCCTCGAGACAATTGAGACATGGGTATGTGTGCCATTCAGAGGGTGAATGGCGAAGACCAGATTTAAGTGCCTTTGAACAGGGGTTATGGTAGTAGGTAGCCAGGCACACCGGTTTGTGTCAAGAACTGCAACGCTCCTGTTTTTTTTTTTTCACACACTCAAAAGTGTATTGTGTGTGTGATGATAATGGTCCACCCCTCAACGGACATCCAGTCAACTGGACACAACTGTGGGAAGCATTGGAGGCAACATGGGCCAGCGTCCCTGTGGGACACGTTCAACAAACACCTTTGTCGACTCCATGCCCCCGGCAAATTGAGGCTGTTCCCGAGGGCAGGCAGGGTGCGGCGCAATATTAGGAAGGTGTTCTTAATGTTTGGTAAACTCAGTGTTCATGTACTAAACCTGAAACTGCCCTATCTGCAGTGGCGCATCAGTTTCGCCCGAGTTCCCAGGGTGCTCTGTGGTTGAACTTGTCAACGAAGCAGCTTGACAGAAAATATAATGCCAAGTTTTCAAACTACCACTAGTTTCTTCGAGGAGAATTATATAAAACGATCTGTGCATTTTAACGACTGCATAAATACACCTATATCACTTTTTTTTGCGTGTCTAAAAACCGAATGACCACTGGTGCACATGCCGCCACTGTTTTGAACTGATTCAATGTATTAATTAGAACAAGCAGCCAGATCACGGGGTGAACGCACCAAGTACCCCCGGGGTGAACGCACCAAGTACCCCCGGGGTGAACGCACCCCCGGGTGAAGTACCCCCGGGTGAACGCGTACCCCGGGAAGCACCAAGTACCCCGGGTGAACGCACACCAAGTACCCCCACCAAGTGGGTGAACGCACCAAGTACCCCGGGGTGAACCAACGCACTGGTACCCCCGGGGTGAACGCACCAAGTACCCCGGGTGAACGCAAGTACCCCGGGTGAACGTACCCCCGGGGTGAACGCACAAGTACCCCGGAGAACAAGTACCCCCCGGGTGAACGCACCAAGTACCCCCGGGGTGAACGCACCAAGTACCCCCGGGGTGAACGCACCAAGTACCCCCGGGGTGAACGCACCAAGTACCCCCGGGGTGAACGCACCAAGCACGGATGCAATAAGTGGTAATACATTGATCTAACTGGGGATGGTTAGCTAACGTGTCGCAAAGCATGATGCGATAGCCAGGTGGCTTTCTTTCTAAAAACGACTTCATATGTCAGAGTTGGTCAGATATGAGTTTAGATGGACTTGAAATTTGCCTTGGGCCCTAACTAGCATGCAAAGCTACAAGCTAGTGCTAGCTAGCGAATATGAGTTTAGATGGGCTTGAAATTTGCATGGGCCCTAACTAGCACGCAAGCTACACGCTAGTTCTAGCTAGCGAATATGAGTTTATCAAAGGTAGATGAAAAGTTAATTAACTATTTCTCAATGTTTCTCAAGCTTAACTGTTAATTAATTTGATCAAGCTTTGTGATACATCCCGGTCTTAGTCCACACATGTCGCCCCGTCACATACAGTAGAACCTCATGAACAACATGGGGGGAGACAATAAAATTGGCCCTGTTTTTTTTTGTGTTTTTTTTGTCCTACCAAATCCGCGATGAAACGTTCTTCGACTCTTGTTAGATGATTTATCTGGTGTCTGGTTTATCAGGTCCTAGGCTCCATTGACTGTTATGATCATTTATTTACAAGTGAATTACAATTAGCTTTAGGGCCATCTGTACCTGATATAATATCGTCTCACGTGTGGAAAGTGAGCCATCTAGACGCGAGAAACTCATTTGGATGGAGACTACAGCAGAACCAGAAGTTCTGTTTTTGATGGACATTGGAGCACCCCCCAAGACAGTCCGTTAACTTTGTGCTGTTATAATTTATGCTGAAATCCTACGATTTCATTGGAGCAGTTCCCCCTCAGAGTCAATAGCAAAACAATCAAATCAACGTTTTCACGGCCTGTGGAGGAGGCGAAGCTGCTGCTGCTGCCCGTCACCGAGGAGTAACTGAACAGCTTGTTTTGAACAATATATTATTTTTTTTAGCATTTTTTTTTTTTTTTTTACCATTCTCAAGTGGGACGCCGCTCCGAACGCCCTAATGGGCAGGCAGTCGCTACCTACCCCTAATGGGCGGGCAGTCGCTACCTACCCCTAATGGGCGGGCAGTCGCTACCTACCCCTAATGGGCGGGCAGTCGCTACCTACCCCTAATGGGGGGGCAGTCGCTACCTACCCCTAATGGGCGGGCAGTCGCTACCTACCCCTAATGGGGGGGCAGTCGCTACCTACCCGTACCCCTGCGGCTCCCAACACTCAACCTTGGGAAACACTGTGTATTATAAACTGGGTAGTTCGAGCCCTGGATGCTGATTGGCTGAAAACCGTGGTATATCAGACAAAACATTTTATTTGATTATGTATGCCACACCCCCTCTGTCCTTAATGTTTAATTATACATCTTTTTATTTTTTTATTGTATTGGTTAAATGTATGGACAATTCCACTCTTGGCTGTGACTAAAACGGTTTTATTTTCATATGAAATGTTCCTTTTATTTCAAATGGAAGCCATTTGTTAACGTGTCAGTTGTTTTTTTTCAATGCATCTTTTATCAATTAACTGCTACATTTCCTGATCTTTGTACTGTCCCCCTACCAGCCGACCAAATCAATTAACTGCTATATTTCCTGATCTTTGTACTGTGTCCCCCTACCAGCCGACCAAATCAATTAACTGCTATATTTCCTGATCTTTGTACTGTGTCCCCCTACCAGCCGACCAAATCAATTAACTGCTATATTTCCTGATCTTTGTACTGTGTCCCCCTACCAGCTGACCAAATCAATGAACTGCTATATTTCCTGATCTTTGTACTGTCCCCTACCAGCTATATTCCCTGATCTTTGTACTGTGTCCCCTACCAGCCGACCAAATCAATGAACTGCTACATTTCCTGATCTTTGTACTGTGTCCCCTATCAGCTATATTCCCTGATCTTTGTACTGTGTCCCCTACCAGCCGACCAAATCAATGAACTGCTATATTCCCTGATCTTTGTACTGTCCCCTACCAGCCGACCAAATCAATTAACTGCTATATTTCCTGATCTTTGTACTGTGTCCCCTACCAGCTGACCAAATCAATGAACTGCTATATTTCCTGATCTTTGTACTGTCCCCTACCAGCTATATTCCCTGATCTTTGTACTGTGTCCCCTACCAGCCGACCAAATCAATTAACTGCTATATTTCCTGATCTTTGTACTGTGTCCCCTACCAGCCGACCAAATCAATTAACTGCTATATTTCCTGATCTTTGTACTGTGTCCCCTACCAGCCGACCAAATCAATTAACTGCTATATTTCCTGATCTTTGTACTGTGTCCCCTACCAGCCGACCAAATCAATGAACTGCTATATTTCCTGATCTTTGTACTGTGTCCCCTACCAGCTATATTCCCTGATCTTTGTACTGTGTCCCCCTACCAGCTGACCAAATCAATGAACTGCTATATTTCCTGATCTTTGTACTGTGTCCCCTACCAGCCGACCAAATCAATGAACTGCTACATTTCCTGATCTTTGTACTGTGTCCCCTATCAGCTATATTCCCTGATCTTTGTACTGTGTCCCCTACCAGCCGACCAAATCAATGAACTGCTATATTTCCTGATCTTTGTACTGTGTCCCCCTACCAGCCGACCAAATCAATTAACTGCTATATTTCCTGATCTTTGTACTGTGTCCCCTACCAGCTGACCAAATCAATGAACTGCTATATTTCCTGATCTTTGTACTGTGTCCCCCTACCAGCCGACCAAATCAATGAACTGCTATATTTCCTGATCTTTGTACTGTGTCCCCTACCAGCTATATTCCCTGATCTTTGTACTGTGTCCCCCTACCAGCTGACCAAATCAATGAACTGTTATATTTCCTGATCTTTGTACTGTGTCCCCTACCAGCCGACCAAATCAATGAACTGCTATATTTCCTGATCTTTGTACTGTCCCCCTACCAGCCGACCAAGGTGCTGGGGATCTACACCTTTACGAAGCGCGTGGCCCTGGAGGACTTGGAGAACAAGCCTCGCAAGCAGCAAGGATACAGCACTGTGTCACACTTTAACATAGTCCACTATGACTGCCACCTCGCAGCTGTCAGGTTAGTACACACACACATCAGGGATACAGCACTGTGTCACACTTTAACATAGTCCACTATGACTGCCACCTCGCAGCTGTCAGGTTAGTACACACACACACACATCAGGGATACAGCACTGTGTCACACTTTAACATAGTCCACTATGACTGCCACCTCGCAGCTGTCAGGTTAGTACACACACACACACACACACACACACACACACACACACACACACACACATCAGGGATACAGCACTGTGTCACACTTTAACATAGTCCACTATGACTGCCACCTCGCAGCTGTCAGTTTGAAACAAACTATGATATTAATCTGACTATTCACAATAATCGTATTATTGTGTGTGCATGTAACCATGCTCTCTCTCTCTCTCTCTCTCTCACTGTCTCTCTCTCACTGTCTCTCTCTCTCACTGTCTCTCTCTCTCACTGTCTCTCTCTCTCACTGTCTGTCTCTCACTGTCTGTCTCTCTCACTGTCTGTCTCTCTCACTGTCTCTGTCTCTCACTGTCTCTGTCTCTCACTGTCTCTGTCTCTCACTGTCTCTGTCTCTCACTGTCTCTGTCTCTCACTGTCTGTCTCTCACTGTCTCTGTCTCTCACTGTCTCTGTCTCTCACTGTCTCTGTCTCTCACTGTCTCTGTCTCTCACTGTCTCTGTCTCTCACTGTCTCTGTCTCTCACTGTCTCTGTCTCTCACTGTCTCTGTCTCTCACTGTCTGTCTCTCACTGTCTGTCTCTCACTGTCTGTCTCTCACTGTCTGTCTCTCACTGTCTGTCTCTCACTGTCTCTGTCTCTCCTTCTGTCTCTCCCTCTGTCTCTCTCTCTCTCTCTCTCCCCATCTGTCTCTCTGTCTCTCTCTCCGTCCTCTATTCAGGCTTGCTCGCGGGCGGGAGGAGTGGGAGAGTGCTGCGCTGCAGAACGCCAACACCAAGTGCAATGGACTGCTTCCTGTCTGGGGGCCTCACGTCCCAGAATCGGCTTTCGCCACCTGCCTGGCCAGGTATGACCAACTCACTTGGAAATAGTTGCAGCAGATACTTTTTCATTGAGTTTTATGTGTCAGAAGAACGTGTTGCCCTTTCTGAAAGCATGAACAAAGCTTTTGGCTTGACAGTAGAGTTGAGCAAGTCTGGCTAAACACCATGACTTAAGAGTCTATAACGGCTGCTTTGATGTGTTGGTTCAAAGCGAAGATAATGAAGGGGGTGTGGCCTCGTACTTCAAGACGGCACCCTACGCTGGTTGGATATCCCCCGTTTCGAATTCAACCAATCATGATTTGTTTTCCATGGGACCAGACCTGCGCATGCAAATAGCGTGGATATGAGAACCAATCAAAAAGTTGCTCAGTATGTTTTGCTAACCTGACTCATTTACGAGCCTGCGATGTCAGACCTGTCATTGCTCGCTGTTTATTTCTCCATGAGAATCTTTCACGTTCGTCCCATTTTTAAAGTCCTACTTCCTCTCTCCTCTCTCCCAGGCACAACACATATCTGCAGGAATGTACAGGGCAGAGAGAGCCCACCTACCAGCTCAACATCCACGACACCAAGCTCTTGTTCCTGCGTTTCGCCACGGAGCAGTCCTTCAGCGTGGATACGGGAGGGGGAGGACGAGAGAGCAACATCCACCTCATCCCTTACATCATCCACACCGTGCTCTACGTCCTCAACACGTATGATTACAATACATCATCCACACGTTTATCGACGCAAACATAGGAAATCACAAAGAATTTCTCCGTCTGTCGCCCCCTCTGGCCGTCTGTCGCCCCCTCTGGCCGTCTGTCGCCCCCTGGCCCCCTCTGTCTGTCCCCCCCTCTGCCCCCCCCCTCTGGCCGTCTGTCGCCCCCTCTGGCCGTCTGTCGCCCCCCCCCTCTGGCCGTCTGTCGCCCCCTCTCTGGCCGTCTGTCGCCCCCTCTCTGGCCGTCTGTCGCCCCCTCTGGCCCCTCTGTCTGTCGCCCCCTCTGGCCGTCTGTCGCCCCCTCTGGCCGTCTGTCGCCCCCTCTGGCCGTCTGTCGCCCCCCTCTGGCCGTCTGTCGCCCCCTCTGGCCGTCTGTCGCCCCCTCTGGCCGTCTGTCGCCCCCTCTGGCCGTCTGTCGCCCCCCCCCTCTGGCCCCCCTCCTGTCTGTCGCCCCCCTCTGGCCGTCTGTCGCCCCCTCTGGCCGTCTGTGCCCCTCTGGCCGTCTGGCCGTCTGTCGCCCCCTCTGGCCTGTCTGTCGCCCCCTCTCTGGCCCCCTCTGTCTGTCGCCCCCTCTGGCTGGCCGTCTGTCGCCCCCTCTCTGGCCCCCTCTGTCTGTCGCCCCCTCTGGCCGTCTGTCGCCCCCTCTGGCCGTCTGTCTCTCGCTCTCTCTCCCTCTCTCTCCCTCTCTCTCGCTCTCTCTCCCTCTCTCTCGCTCTCTCTCCCTCTCTCTCGCTCTCTCTCCCTCTCTCTCGCTCTCTCTCCCCTCTGGCCGTCTGTCACTCGCTCTCTCTCCCTCTCGCTCTCCCTCTCGCTCTCCCTCTCTCTCTCTCTCCCTCTGGCCGTCTGTCACTCGCTCTCTCTCGCTCTCTCTCGCTCTCTCTCCCTCTGGCCGTCTGTCACTCTCTGTCTCGCCCTCTATATCTATGGCTCTCTGTGTTTTTGGTCGTCTGCAGTACTCGGGCTACTAGTCGTGAGGAGAAGAACCTGCAGTGTTTCCTGGAGCAGCCGTGTGAGAAGTGGGTGGAGAGCAGCTATGATGTGGACGGTCCCCACTACTACACAGTGTTGGCCATGCACATCCTGTCTCCTGAACGCTGGAGGAACACACGACTCACCTTCCTACGCAGGCTCCTCGTCTCCGTGCACGCACGCAAGGTCTCTGCCGTCTTCACCAACAAGTAAGTTACTGTTCCAGAACTTTCCATTTTATATATTCAATTCATCACGTCTTTTATCCGCTTGCAGTTCAATGAGTGCATGCGTTTTTACAACGGGTTTGTGATCCCTGCGAGAATTAAACCCACATCCTATTTTAAATCAGTTGTGAGTTTATACTGTGTTGCTCAAATATAGTTATCTTCGGGGTTTAGCTGCAGTGTATCGGTCTGTGATATATTTCTGATCTTTCCTCTTCTCTCCAGACTCCCAGATAAACAGTCTAAGGAATATGCAGTGTATCGGTCTCCTCTCCTCTTCTGGGGTCTCGTGGAACTCATCTATGACATGTTCAGGGTAGGAGGGACTTATCCTGCCAACAAAACTTTTTAATTTTTTTTTATCTTAGTGTAAAAATAAATGTTGTAACACAACCAATTGTGTCAAATGTTTTTTTTGTACGTTAGACGTACAAAACATGGATGTGATTTTAGTTCACTCAGACCTCTCTCTCTCCACCTCCTTTCTCCCTCTATAGAAAGTACCCACCAGCAACACGGAGGGAGGCTGGTCCTTCTCGCTGGCAGAGTACGTGCGGCACAATGACATGCCCATCTACGAGGCCTCGGAGCGGGTGCTCAAGTCCTACCAGGAAGAGCTGATGCCTGCCGAATCCTTCTCTGAGTTCCTGGATGTTGTTGGTCAGTGTTGCCAGACACATGCAGTCCACTGAGATAGTGTCGTATCGAATGCTGCCTTTTTTTGGTTCATGGTTTTCTGCTCTTGCGGGGTTTATTGTGTTAATTTTAAATGTGAATAGTTTTATCACCTCGAAATGACCTAAACAAGAAACTGATTGTAAATGATTGTGTGTTAGACTCAAGACTCTGTTTTGATTTGTTTCCAGGGCTCCTCTCTGACATTCCGGACCCAGACCTCTTCCTGCAAGACCTGTTGAACTCTGTTCCCTGATGGTATTCAGTACCACCCTGCCCCCACCCCCCGAGACAAGAGCCCCACGATGGGGGACGACGAGGGCCCACACATTGGTCCTGTTAACGACACCTCCATGGGACAACTCTCAACCGGAAAACCCTCGCTCCCCAACTTCCCCCTAGCTTTCTGTCACACACACACACACACACACGCGCATACCGTAACAGAGACACACACGCACGCATACTGTAACAGACACGCATACCGTAACAGAGACACGCACACACACATCTGTTTCCTAGTCTCCACCAGGGTTTGATCCTCTGCATCATCTTCCAACTGTTAACTCTCTTGAAGCAGATCTTGTATGTGCTGTCTGAGTCAGGAGTCAGTTGGTGCATTTATGACCATGTTGCTGTAACATTTAATACACACGGTAAAACAAACCCCATGCTTCTCTCAAATATTACCCACAAAAAATATCTGGGTTGCAATCTTCAAGTAACTAAAAAAAAATGTTTAAAAAACTTCTAAAAAAAAACAACATTGTTTTGAGATTCGATCGCAGTGTATTAAGAGTGACCTGTGTTTTTGTTTGTTTTAAGAAGTTTAAGATGAGCTCTTTTTGTTTTTGTTTGTCATGACAATTTATTGGTATTTTCAAAAACGGAGGCAGGAAGGAAGCTTCACAGTAGGATCTTGAATTAAAAGAACTAACCCTGTTGTCAGATCTCTCTGTGCTGACAGGAGATCTGGAAGGAAAATGTACTCATGTAGGGTTGGTTTCTCTTCTCGGTGACAAGAATCAGATGAAATGAGAAAAGAACAACAACAAAAATCTATCTGTTGAGCCCTCCCTCCCTCCCCGGTAACTCAAGTTCTAACGATCCTGATTGGTTATTCATGCTCCAATGAAACGTCACCATTTTACGACATTGTCCCAAATGAATAATACTAACAATAAAAACGGGGCCTTTGCATCTTTTCCTTTGGATTCGACACACTTCTCTCTCTTGTTATGTTTTCTGGTTGATTTTTGTTGTTTCTGGTAAAGCAAGGTGCCGCTGAGTTCTTCAAACCTTTGATGATTTAAATGGATTAATTACATCTCTTTAATATATAGACGCCCGCGTCCATCGCGACACGTGAAAACGGAGTCTTCAGAGCTGATGGTGTGGAGTTTAAACATTTTAAAATACCCCAATTTATAGTGTTACTTTCTCTCGTCGGCCTATTACAGCTGCTACAATGTTCAACTGTTGCTGAATGTCTGCTTTTTGAGGGGGGTTAGCAATGATTAATAAAGTCGTGATAGTAATTCCACATCCATCGCTCTGTGTCTCGTCTGGTTTATTATATGTATTTATTGTTGCATAAATACATTTGACGTGTATTTACTGGAGTGCTGTCCTATTTCGATTATATACGAGGATCCAGCACCTGATTTTTTTTTTTTTCTTTTTTTTTTTTCTCCAACATTTATTTTAAAAAAGGTAAGTTAAGAACAAATTCTTATTCACAATGACCGCCTGGGCACAGTGGGTTAAACTGCCTTGTTCAGGTGCAGGACGATTTACATTTATACAAGGTGGAGTCGAGCAAGTTTTGACATAATCATTATAGTATTTAGCATGGATTTGTGTTGTCATTAAACTTTCTTAATCCTATATGGACTTTTGTAGCACTCTTCAAATCAGGTCTTTATTCAATCAGTATCGTGGAAGTACCACTTTACAGCGTGCTTTGAAATTTAAAGAGCCATAGTTATAGTGCTGAAACGTCACTTCTGGTCTTCATTTTGACAATTTGTTGCAAACAGGATTTTATTATAGTAAAATCTAGCGGTGATGTAGAGGCCTTAAATCATCTCAGGGGAGGGGGTCGGTATGAAATAATGCTGCGTTCAGAACCACTTGGAACTCGGAAAATAACGAGGTCTTACTTAGGAATAATCATCCAAGTCGGGAACTGTCCTTTTTCTAGAGCTCAGACTTTCCGATTTGAAGATCACTGACGTCATTCGAGTTCCCATGAAAGCACCATAACACTCCCTTCTAGATGTATATGTGGTACCACCATTCTACAGTGTGTAGATAAGCCAATAGAAATCCCCGATCACATGGCGACGTTGGCTAGTTTAAAAATGCACTATGCATTTCCTGGATGCTAAAGTTTGAATAGTTCGCCTAATTTCAGCTTCTGACAAGACAAGCAAATATACTGTGTAGAGATTCATAACCACAAATATTGTATTTTCAGCTGGTGTACAAAAGTAAAAGACGCAGAAATGAAACTTAAGAACGGGAAGCATAGAAGTGGTGCACATAGAACCTAACTACAGCTTCTTAGACGTGATTTCAATAAGAATTACAGATCTATAACAATCATTTCTATGTGAATGTTGTTTTGGGGGCAGGTAGCGTTCTCCTTGCATCCGCCAAACCTAGATTTGTCCGTCCAACTGCCAGATGGTGAAGCTTGAGTCATTGCTCCAGAGTCCGATAGCGAAGAGCGTTACACCACTCCAACCGACGCTTGGCATTGCGCATGTTGATTTTAGGCAAGCCGCACACAAGCTACTAGCCGCTTGTGTGCGGCTACTCGGCCAATGGAAACCCATTTCATGACGCTCCCGGCAAACAGTTCTTTGGTGGCATCCTACAACGGTGCCAAGTTGAAAGTTACTGAGCTCTTCGGACAATGTCTATGGAGATTGCATGGCCGTGTGCTCGATTTAATACACCTGTCAGCAACGGGTGTGGCTGAAATAGCCGAATCCACAAATTTGAAGGGGGTGTCCACATACTTTTGACCAAAATGCAACAAGTACACCGGACCCACACTTCTGAAGAAGACATACCGAGTAGGGTGATTTTCACTAATGTTTCTGGACAAATCTTTAAAATGTTACGAACTTCTAATAAGTGTAATAATAATAACAGCTGTCTATGTAGCAATATTTTACACCTACCATATAAATGCTACCTGAGGTAGCTATACTATTACCACACGGCCTTAACTTGCAGCCGATTCAGGGGGCCAGTATTTCAAGCGGGACTAATTAAGAGGCTGCCTTATTTCAGCAAGTTTTATTGGCAGTATGATACTCAGTCCCGTTAATAATAAATGCTTGTTTTATTGGCAGTATGGCAGTATGATACACAGTCCCGTTAATAATAAATGCTTGTTTTATTGGGGGGCGGGGGGCGGGGGGGGACTGTTTAAATAGTAAATAAGAGTCAGACAGCAGCAAATTAAAAACTACAAGATTGATGGAAGGAAATAGTATGTTAAAAGTCCATGTGGTTTTGCCAGTTTCAAACCCAGTGGCCTTTCATTTATTCACCTTTATTTAACCAGGTAGGCCAGTTGAGAACAAGTTCTCATTTACAACTGCGACCTGGCCAAGATAAAGCAAAAAGTCTGTATACAGTGACTGCAAATGAGGTAAGTTAAGGAAATAAATAGGCCATGGTGGCGAAGTAATTACAATATAGCAATTAAACACTGGAATGGTAGATGTGCAGAAGATGAATGTGCAGGTAGAGATACTGGGGTGCAAAGGAGCAGGATAAATAAATACAGTATGGGGATGAGGTAGGTAGATAGATGGGCTGTTTACAGGTGCAGTGATCTGTGAGCTGCTCTGACAGCTGGTGCTTAAAGCTAGTGAGGGAGATGTGAGTCTCCAGCTTCTTCAGTTGTAGCTTTGCGTGGTGTTCAGCTTCTCTCTGTTCTAACCAGAGCCTGTACTGCAAGTCCTCTCTCCCTTTCCTCAACAGCTGCTGAAGACATTAGATCAGGGACCACCGGGGAGACACACAGGGAGGCAGGTGTGGAAAACATCAGGCAGTACTGAGAAATGACCCCCAGGTGGAGCTGTAGAGAGATATACAAAATAATCACAGACACAGCACTATTCAACACAAGCATTATTCAAGTAATTCCCAGGTTTCACATTGACAGCTCTTAGCACAGTCTGTCAGTCAGTAGGCAATGATGTTGGCTAGTAGAAAGGCACCCATGTCTATGCATTACAGTGGTAGTTGCAGTCCCTTTGCTGTGCTGTGGATACAACGACAGCCCTCAAAGAACCGCACTGGACTTTATGTAAACTGGAAACCACATATCCTGAGGCCACATCTATTGTTGCTGGGGATTTTAACAAAGCAAATTGGAGGAAAATGCTACCGAAGTTCAACCAACACATTGAGTAGTACTCGCTTTGGTAAAACATTGCTACTCAGCTTTTCAAAATGCCTACAAGGCCCTCCCTTCGGTAAATCTGCACCTCCTTTCCTATAGGCAGAAACTCAAAACTCAAACAGGAAGTACCTGTGCTAAGGTCTGACCACGCGGACTGGGATATGTTCCAGGTAGCCTCTGAGAATAACATTAACGAAAGACAGATACGGTGACTGAGTTCATCAGGAAGTGTATAGGAGATGTTGTACCCACTGTGACTATTAAAACCTACCCTAACCAGAAACCGTGAATAGATGGCAGCATTCACGCAAAACTGAAAGCGTGAACCACCGCATTTAACCAAGGCAAAGTGACTGGGAATATGGACGACTACAAACAGTGTAGTTATTCCCTTCGTAAGGTAATCAAACAGACGAAACGTCAGTATAGAGACAAAGTGGAGTCGCAATTCAAAGGCTCAGACAGGAGACGTATGTGGCAGGGTCTACAGACCATCACGGACTACGAAGGGAAAACCAGCCACTTCACAGACACCGACGTCTAGCTTCCGGACAAACTAAACACCTTCTTCGCCCGAATTTGAGGATAACACAGTGCCACCGACATGGCCCGCTACCAAGGACTGTGGGCTCTCCTCCTCCTTGGCCGATGTGAGTAAGACATCCCTAGGAGCGTCCTCAGAGCATGCGCAGATCAGCTGGCTGGAGTGTTTACAGACATATTCAATCTCTCCCTATCCAAGTCTGCTGTCCCCACATGCTTCATGATGTCCACCATTGTTCCTGTACCCAAGAAAGCAAAGGTAACTGAACTAAATGACTACAGCCTCGTTAGCACTCACATCTGTCATCATTGAGAGGCTAGTTAAGGATCATATCACCATTACCTTACCTGACACCCTTGACCCACTTCAGTTTGCTAACTGCCCTAATAGATCCACAGACAATGCAATCGCCATCACACTGCACACTGCCCTAACCATCTGGACAAGAGGAATACCTATGTAAGAATGCTGTTCATTGACTATAGCTCTGCATTCAACACCAAGCTCATCTTTAAGCTCGGGGCCCTGTATTGAACCCCACCCTGTGCAACTGGGTCCTGGACTTCCTGACGGGCCGCCCCCAGGTGGTGAAGGTAGGAAACATCTCCACTTCGCTGATCCTCAACATGGGGGCCCCACAAGGGTGCATGCTCAGTCCCCTCCTGTACTCCCTGTTCACCCATGACTGAGTGGCCATGCATGCCTCCAACTCAATCATCAAATTTGCACATGACACAACAGTAGTAGGCCTGATTACCAAAAATGACGAGACAGCCTACAGGGAGGAGGTGAGGGCCCTGGGAGTGTGGTGCCAGGAAAAGAACCTCTCCCTCAACGTAGGACCTGATTGTGTACTTCAAGAAACAGCAGAGAGAGCACACCCCTATCCACATCGATGGCACTGCAGTGGAGAAGGTGGAAAGCTTCAAGTTCCTCGACGTAAACAAACCATGAAGATCTGAAACGGTCTACCCACACCGACAGTGTGTTGAAGAAGGCGCAACAGCGCCTCTTCAACCGTAAGAGGCTGAAGAAATTTGGCTTGGCCCCTAAAACCCTCACAAACTTTCAGATGCACAATTGAGAGCATCCTGTCAGGCTCTATCACTGCTTGATACGGCAACTGCAACACCCGCAACTGCAGGGCTCTCCAGAGGGTGGTGCGGTCTGCCCAACGCATCACCGGGGTCAAACTACCTGCCCTCCAGGACACCTATGTAACAGTATAACTTTAGTCCGTCCCCTCGCCCATACCCGGGCTCGAACCAGGGACCCTCTGCACACATCAACAACAGTCACCCACGAAGCATCGTTACCCATCGCTTCACAAAAGCCGCGGCCCTTGTAGAGCAAGGGGAACCACTATTTCAAGGTCTCAAAGCGAGTGACGTCACCGATTGAAACGCTATTAGTGCGCACCACCGCTAACTAGCTAGCCATTTCACATCGGTTACACATACATCACTGATGTCACAGGAAGGCCAAAAAGCTCATCAAGGACAATAACCACCCGAGCCACTGCCTGTTCACCCTGCCATCATCCAGAAGGCGAGGTCCGTACAGATGCATCAAAGCTGGGACCAAGAGACTGAAAAACAGCTTATATCTCAAGGCCATCAGACTGTTAAATAGCCATCATTCGCCGGCTACCACCCGGTTACTCAACCCTACACCTTAGAGGCTGCTGCCCCTATATACATAGAATTGGAATCGCTGGACACTTTAACAATAATGGAGCACTGGTCACCTTAATAATGTGTAAATAATGTTTATATACTGTATTCTATTCTACTGTATTTTAGTCAAAGCCATTCCGACATTGCTCGATCTAATATTTATATATTTCTTAATTACATTCTTTTAGATTTGTGTGTATTGTTAGATATTACTGCACTGTTGGAGCTAGGAACACAAGCATTTCACTACACCCGCAATAACATCTGCTAAATATGTGTGTATGTGACCAATAACATTTGATTTGAGCTGTTCACAAACTAAATGTACCGTGACTGGGGAGTAGAGACCACAGTCATTGAAGAGAGAAATCCTCTGAAAATGGATGTGTGAGTGAGGCCAAGGAGAGGGCAGTTTGAGATGAGAGGAAAAGGCAGATCTTTTAATAAAGAGTGCTAGTGAAGCTTGGCTGTATTATTGCACTCAGAGCACTCAGGGACAGCTGTGCTTAATGAGAGGCTGTGCTGTGAAGCCTGGGAATGACTCTGGCCATGTCTATACTTGACAGTTAATGTAGTTTATGTATTCTGATAATGGAATTCCCAAAACATAATGTGTCTGCCAACATGTCCACATTCTGCGCCGCCCTATGGGACTCCCGATCACGGGCGGTTGTGAAACAGCCCAGGATCGAACCAGGGTCTGTAGTGACGCCTCTAGCACTGCGATGCAGTGCCTTAGACCGTTGCACCACTCGGTTACAGTGTGATATGAAATTTAAAAAGGCAATATTCCCACATTAGCAGAGACTACATTCAGGTTAGCTGATATTTAATTTACGTTAAACACTACTTCACATGTCTGCTCAATCTGAAATGACCTTCACATTTCTATTATAGAACCTGTTATGCTTCTGGATACAGATTGAACAAAGGCCCAGATTCAATCAGATCAAAAGCGTTAACCTGCGACAATTAACACCCACATAGCTGATTTGTTTTGGCACAGTTGGAAGGTGGAAATGAGATAAAAATCTCACATTCCAGTGTTCGAGTTTGAAAACAAAGCTACGTGGGATTTAAGCACGTGTAGATGACACTAGTCTAATTTCATTTTTGATGCACTTTTTTCTCTATTCTGTTCTTGGATTTAAGCCTGAGAATAGCATGCTATTCATCAGCTAGCTATTCATTTGGGATGAAGAGTGAATAAATGAAAGTGTCTCTACACGTACACTGTATTCTGACCTTTATGCAAGTATGGATCTATGCAGTCCAATAGGGAGATAATAGTATGGATCTCTGCAGTCCAATAGGGAGATAATAGTATGGATCTCTGCAGCCCAATAGGGAGATGATAGTATGGATCTCTGCAGCCCAATATGGAGATAATAGTATGGATCTCTGCAGCCCAATATGGAGATAATAGTATGGATCTCTGCAGCCCAATATGGAGATAATAGTATGGATCTCTGCAGCCCAATAGGGAGATAATAGTATGGATCTCTGCAGCCCAATAGGGAGATAATAGTATGGATCTCTGCAGCCCAATAGGGAGATAATAGTATGGATCTCTGCAGCCCAATATGGAGATAATAGTATGGATCTCTGCAGCCCAATACGGAGATGATAGTATTGATCTCTGCAGCCCAATACGGAGATGATAGTATGGATCTCTGCAGCCCAATATGGAGATGATAGTATGGATCTCTGCAGCTCAATATGGAGATACTAGTATGGATCTCTGCAGTCCAATAGGGAGATAATAGTATGGATCTCTGCAGCCCAATATGGAGATAATAGTATGGATCTCTGCAGTCCAATAGGGAGATAATAGTATGGATCTCTGCAGCCCAATAGGGAGATAATAGTATGGATCTCTGCAGCTCAATATGGAGATACTAGTATGGATCTCTGCAGTCCAATAGGGAGATAATAGTATGGATATCTGCAGCTCAATATGGAGATGATAGTATGGATCTCTGCAGTCAATAGGGAGATGATAGTATGGATCTCTGCAGCCCAATATGGAGATAATAGTATGGATCTCTGCAGTCCAATAGGGAGATAATAGTATGGATCTCTGCAGCCCAATAGGGAGATAATAGTATGGATCTCTGCAGCTCAATATGGAGATACTAGTATGGATCTCTGCAGTCCAATAGGGAGATAATAGTATGGATCTCTGCAGCTCAATATGGAGATAATAGTATGGATCTCTGCAGTCCAATAGGGAGATAATAGTATGGATCTCTGCAGCCCAATAGGGAGATAATAGTATGGATCTCTGCAGTCCAATATGGAGATAATAGTATGGATCTCTGCAGTCCAATAGGGAGATAATAGTATGGATCTCTGCAGCCCAATAGGGAGATAATAGTATGGATCTCTGCAGCCCAATAGGGAGATAATAGTATGGATCTCTGCAGCCCAATAGGGAGATAATAGTATGGATCTCTGCAGCCCAATACGGAGATAATAGTATGGATCTCTGCAGCCCAATATGGAGATAATAGTATGGATCTCTGCAGTCCAATAGGGAGATAATAGTATGGATCTCTGCAGCCCAATAGGGAGATAATAGTATGGATCTCTGCAGCTCAATATGGAGATACTAGTATGGATCTCTGCAGTCCAATAGGGAGATAATAGTATGGATCTCTGCAGCTCAATATGGAGATGATAGTATGGATCTCTGCAGTCCAATAGGGAGATGATAGTATGGATCTCTGCAGCCCAATATGGAGATAGTAGTATGGATCTCTGCAGTCCAATAGGGAGATGATAGTATGGATCTCTGCAGCCCAATATGGAGATAGTAGTATGGATCTCTGCAGTCCAATATGGAGATACTAGTATGGATCTCTGCAGTCCAATAGGGAGATAATAGTATGGATCTCTGCAGCCCAATAGGGAGATAATAGTATGGATCTCTGCAGCCCAATAGGGAGATAATAGTATGGATCTCTGCAGCCCAATAGGGAGATAATAGTATGGATCTCTGCAGCCCAATAGGGAGATAATAGTATGGATCTCTGCAGCCCAATAGGGAGATAATAGTATGGATCTCTACAGCCCAATATGGAGATAATAGTATGGACATAGCTACAGCCCAATATGGAGATACTAGTATGGATCTCTGCAGCCCAATATGGAGATAATATTATGGATCTCTGCAGCCCAATATGGAGATAATAGTATGGATCTCTGCAGCCCAATAGGGAGATAATAGTATGGATCTCTGCAGCCCAATAGGGAGATACTAGTATGGATCTCTGCAGCTCAATATGGAGATACTAGTATGGATCTCTGCAGTCCAATAGGGAGATAATAGTATGGATATCTGCAGCTCAATATGGAGATGATAGTATGGATCTCTGCAGTCCAATAGGGAGATGATAGTATGGATCTCTGCAGCCCAATATGGAGATAGTAGTATGGATCTCTGCAGTCCAATAGGGAGATAATAGTATGGATCTCTGCAGCTCAATATGGAGATAATAGTATGGATCTCTGCAGTCCAATATGGAGATACTAGTATGGATCTCTGCAGTCCAATAGGGAGATAATAGTATGGATCTCTGCAGCCCAATAGGGAGATAATAGTATGGATCTCTGCAGCCCAATAGGGAGATAATAGTATGGATCTCTGCAGCCCAATAGGGAGATAATAGTATGGATCTCTGCAGCCCAATAGGGAGATAATAGTATGGATCTCTGCAGCCCAATAGGGAGATAATAGTATGGATCTCTACAGCCCAATATGGAGATAATAGTATGGACATAGCTACAGCCCAATATGGAGATACTAGTATGGATCTCTGCGGCCCAATATGGAGATAATATTATGGATCTCTGCAGCCCAATATGGAGATAATAGTATGGATCTCTGCAGCCCAATAGGGAGATAATAGTATGGATCTCTGCAGCCCAATAGGGAGATAATAGTATGGATCTCTGCAGCTCAATATGGAGATACTAGTATGGATCTCTGCAGTCCAATAGGGAGATAATAGTATGGATCTCTGCAGCTCAATATGGAGATAATAGTATGGATCTCTGCAGTCCAATATGGAGATAATAGTATGGATCTCTGCAGTCCAATATGGAGATAATAGTATGGATCTCTGCAGCCCAATAGGGAGATAATAGTATGGATCTCTGCAGCCCAATAGGGAGATAATAGTATGGATCTCTGCAGCCCAATATGGAGATAATAGTATGGATCTCTGCAGTCCAATATGGAGATACTAGTATGGATCTCTGCAGTCCAATAGGGAGATAATAGTATGGATCTCTGCAGCCCAATAGGGAGATAATAGTATGGATCTCTGCAGCCCAATAGGGAGATAATAGTATGGATCTCTGCAGCCCAATAGGGAGATAATAGTATGGATCTCTGCAGCCCAATAGGGAGATAATAGTATGGATCTCTGCAGCCCAATAGGGAGATAATAGTATGGGTCTCTACAGCCCAATATGGAGATAATAGTATGGACATAGCTACAGCCCAATATGGAGATACTAGTATGGATCTCTGCAGCCCAATATGGAGATAATATTATGGATCTCTGCAGCCCAATATGGAGATAATAGTATGGATCTCTGCAGCCCAATAGGGAGATACTAGTATGGATCTCTGCAGCCCAATATGGAGATAATAGTATGGGTCTCTGCAGCCCAATAGGGAGATAATAGTATGGATCTGTGCAGCCCAATATGGAGATAATAGTATGGATCTCTGCAGCCCAATATGGAGATAATAGTATGGATCTCTACAGCCCAATAAGGAGATAATAGTATGGATCTCTGCAGCCCAATAGGGAGATAACAGTATGGATCTCTGCAGCTCAATATGGAGATAATAGTATGGATCTCTGCAGTCCAATATGGAGATACTAGTATGGATCTCTGCAGCCCAATATGGCGATAATAGTATGGATCTCTGCAGCCCAATATGGAGATAATAGTATGGATCTCTGCAGCCCAATATGGAGATAATAGTATGGATCTCTGCAGCCCAATATGGAGATAATAGTATGGATCTCTGCAACGTAATATGGAGATAATAGTATGGATCTCTGCAGCCCAATATGGAGATACTAGTATGGATCTCTGCAGTCCAATATGGAGATAATAGTATGGATCTCTGCAGCCCAATATGGAGATAATAGTATGGATCTCTGCAGTCCAATATGGAGATAATAGTATGGACCTCTGCAGCCCAATAGGGAGATACTAGTATCAGCCCAATAGGGAGATACTAGTGTGGATCTCTGCAGCCCAATAGGAGATAATAGTATGGATCTCTGCAGCCCAATAGGGAGATAATAGTATGGATCTCTGCAGCACAATAGGGAGATAATAGTATGGATCTCTGCAGCCCAATAGGGAGATAATAGTATGGATCTCTACAGCCCAATATGGAGATAATAGTATGGATCTCTGCAGCCCAATATGGAGATAATAGTATGGATCTCTGCAGCCCAATATGGAGATAATAGTATGGATCTCTGCAGCTCAATATGGAGATACTAGTATGGATCTCTGCAGCCCAATATGGAGATAATAGTATGGATCTCTGCAGCCCAATATGGAGATAATAGTATGGATCTCTGCAGTCCAATATGGAGATAATAGTATGGATCTCTGCAGTCCAATATGGAGATAATAGTATAGATCTCTGCAGCCCAATATGGAGATAATAGTATGGATATCTGCAGCCCAATATGGAGATAATAGTATGAATATCTGCAGCCCAATATGGAGATAATAGTATGGATCTCTGCAGCCCAATAGGGAGATAATAGTATGGATCTCTGCAGCCCAATATGGAGATAATAGTATGGATCTGTGCAGCCCAATATGGAGATAATAGTATGGATCTCTGCAGCCCAATATGGAGATAATAGTATGGATCTCTGCAGCCCAATATGGAGATAATAGTATGGATCTCTGCAGCCCAATAGGGAGATAATAGTATGGATCTCTGCAGCCCAATAGGGAGATAATAGTATGGATCTCTGCAGCCCAATAGGGAGATAATAGTATGGATCTCTACAGCCCAATATGGAGATAATAGTATGGACATAGCTACAGCCCAATATGGAGATACTAGTATGGATCTCTGCAGCCCAATATGGAGATAATATTATGGATCTCTGCAGCCCAATATGGAGATAATAGTATGGATCTCTGCAGCCCAATAGGGAGATACTAGTATGGATCTCTGCAGCCCAATATGGAGATAATATTATGGATCTCTGCAGCCCAATATGGAGATAATAGTATGGATCTCTGCAGCCCAATAGGGAGATACTAGTATGGATCTCTGCAGCCCAATATGGAGATAATAGTATGGGTCTCTGCAGCCCAATAGGGAGATAATAGTATGGATCTGTGCAGCCCAATATGGAGATAATAGTATGGATCTCTGCAGCCCAATATTGAGATAATAATATGGATCTCTGCAGCCCAAAAGGGAGATACTAGTATGGATCTCTGCAGCCCAATAGGGAGATACTAGTATCAGCCCAATAGGGAGATACTAGTATGGTTCTCTGCAGCCCAATATGGAGATACTAGTATGGATCTCTGCAGTCCAATATGGAGATAATAGTATGGATCTCTGCAGCCCAATATGGAGATAATAGTATGGATCTCTGCAGCCCAATAGGGAGATACTAGTATGGATCTCTGCAGTCCAATATGGAGATAATAGTATGGATCTCTGCAGCCCAATATGGAGATAATAGTATGGATCTCTGCAGCCCCATATTGAGATAATAGTATGGATCTCTGCAGCCCAATAGGGAGATACTAGTATGGATCTCTGCAGCCCAATAGGGAGATACTAGTATGGATCTCTGCAGCCCAATATGGAGATAATAGTATGGATCTTTGCAGCCCAATATGGAGATAATAGTATGGATCTCTGCAGCCCAATATTGAGATAATAGTATGGATCTCTGCAGCCCAAAAGGGAGATACTAGTATGGATCTCTGCAGCCCAATAGGGAGATACTAGTATGGATCTCTGCAGCCCAATAGGGAGATACTAGTATCAGCCCAATAGGGAGATACTAGTATGGATCTCTGCAGCCCAATAGGGAGATACTAGTATGGATCTCTACAGCCCAATATGGAGATAATAGTATGGATCTCTGCAGCCCAATATGGAGATAATAGTATGGATCTCTGCACCCCAATATGGAGATAATAGTATGGATCTCTGCAGCCCAATATAGAGATAATAGTATGGACATAGCTACAGCCCAATATGGAGATAATAGTATGGACATAGCTACAGCCCAATATGGAGATAATAGTATGGACATAGCTACAGCCCAATATGGAGATAATAGTATGGACATAGCTACAGCCCAATATGGAGATAATAGTATGGACATAGCTACAGCCCAATATGGAGATACTAGTATGGATCTCTGCAGCCCAATATGGAGATACTAGTAAGGGCGAGTGGGTGTATGGAAAGCAAATCAGCTAATTGGGCAGATTTATTGCCTCTGATTGGGCTGCACGACGAGTTGACCACTGCACCGGTGCTGCACTGGTCGACGTGATAACCAGTGCTTCCTACTGGGTATCACAGTCGTGTGGCTGGCGGTAGCTTACGTTACGTTAGCTAATGTTACCTGGGTATAAGGTTAGGGTTAAGTTTAGGAGGTCAGGGTTAGCTAACATGCTAATATCAGGGTGAGGGTTAGCTAACATCAAGGGTGAGGGTTAGCTAACATGTTAATATCAGGGTGAGGGTTAGCTAACATGCTAAGTAGTTTCAAAGTAGTAAGTACTTGAAAAGTTGTTAATTAGCTAAAATGCTGTTGTACAGCCACCCATCCACCCCAACCAACTACCCTACTTTAGTTTTTGCCTTAATAAGTAACCATCTGTCATGTAACCATACCAAATGTAACATACAGACGTATTTGTTCCCCAGATTTACATTTAATATGTTACGTCTCGTCTGAGACCAGGCTGGCTTGACAAGCACTACTGTCCAACTGCAGTGGGGCTACTTAGTAGCCAATATCAGGGTGACAGTCACAGTAAGCACACATACAATACATAAAACAATAGTACACTGATCATCAATACTTTTTATTAAAAATAAATAATTGTCAGTTTTATAACTGAAAATGTACAATTATTTGTGTAAAACGAACAGTGAAATATGTCTGACTCGAGCGAAAGTTCGAACTCTCGCGATATGGTAAGTCAATGAATTTCGCTACACCCGCAATAACATCTGATAAATATGTGTCTGTGACCAATAAAATGTGAATTGATGTACTATAGTTGCGTGGTAAGAAACGCAATAAGGTCAATCAAAACCATGTAACGTACAGCAGAGGGCTTTCGAGACACCGACACCTTTCCATACGCCCACTACTTTCTTTTCAACGCGCCCACCTTCCGGTCGCCATATTGGGATGCAGCGACCCCCTTCTCTATTTATGTGCGGGGTCTAGTGAACCTACCGGTTCCACGTTGGAGAAAAAAATGTCTGATATAAATAAGCCCATTTTCCATGGTCTGTCATTTACAACTTCATACGAGCTATCTATCCGTTTGGAGAAGGGAATTGTAAATATAAATTACACTTGTTTTAGATCTGAGCCTATTTCATCTTATAATCGCCGGAGACAAATGTGAAATCAGTCATGTGGCAGCAAACTGAAGCATATCAACTTTCCCATAGTAAAGTTGATAAAATGCTATCCTGGTTGAAGACAGCGCAGGTGTATTTGGAGGGCCAGTTGGTCAGGATGACGTCTATGAGGGTGCCCTTGTTTACAGATTTAGGGTTGTACCTGGTGGGTTCCTTGCCAGTATGTAGAATAACAATTGTACAGCCTTTTTAACTTGCAGGGATCCCAGCTAACAATGAAGAATCGGTCCATAAGCGAACTGATTGAATCGGCTCGGAGTCGGGTGTCGGACTCGGCCCGGAATCAAAATGAATGACTGCCCAGAATCGGCCCAAGTACATCTGTCCGTTTCCATCTACCAGAATCCCCCCAGAAGTGGCCCGGTGGGCCAGATAACGCTCACCGGAATCGGCCAAAGCCCCAAGTAATACACCGGAATCGGCCCAAACTAGCCCACATCCTAGCCATACTGCCAAAGACTTGGGCCATATGACGTCGGGCCGAGTCCAACTCTCAGCCGGAATCGGCCCAGATCCACTTGCACTAGCTGGGATGGGCGCTCTCCAATGTCTTAATTATAGGCTACCTGACTGTAAATACTAGCCACTATCAATATTGGTCGTCAGTATGCCTAATAACCACACATATTAAACTGCCAATTTACTGTTTAGTTGGTATAGCCTACATTATCATTCCATTAAATTCCATTGTTTTGTTTACCTTAATTTGCTTCCTCTGTAAAACGCTGTCTTGGCCGTGTGGTTGTTACTGAGGATAATTAGTAACAGTTGATAATATAAAAAAAAGACATGCAGGCTAATTCAATCATTACGGAGCTGAGAAAATGTAACCGGTGTGAAATGGTTCGCTAGTTAGCGGTGGTGCACACTAATAGCATTTCTAATAGCACTCTCCCTGAGACCTTGAAGAAGGTTGTTCCCCTTTGCTCTGCAAAGGCAGTGACTTTTTGTGGAGCGATGGGTAACGATGCTTCGTGGGAGGCAGTTGTCCATGTGTGCAGAGGGTCCCTGGTTTGAGCCCAGGTAGGGGTGAGGAGAGGGACGGAAGCTAAGCTGTTACACAAAGACATAATAGTTTGAACCTGACTGAAATGTTCTATCCGGCATCGTTAGCTCATTGTTATGGGCGTATACAAATAAATGTCACAAGAAAACAGCTTAAACAAGAATCTAAATCATGTGTGTGAAAGGCTTGATAGTCTATGTGATGTAAACAGAGAGGTCTACTTTCTTGGGGGATCTGAATATGGACTGGTTTTCATCAAGCTGTCTGCTCAACAGGAAGCTTCACTAACCAGTGCCTGTAATCTGGTTCAGGTTATTAATCAACCTACCAGGGTGTTTACAAACACTACAGGAACAACATCATCCACATGTATTGATCACATGTTTACTAATACTGTAAGACTTTGTTCTGAAGCTGTATCCGTACCCATTGGATGCAGTGATCACAATATAGTGGCTATATACAGGAAAGACACGTTTACAATAGCTGGGTCTAAAATAGTGTATAAGAGATCATACAAAAGATTTTTCTGTGACTCATATGTGGATGATGTTAAAAAATATTTGTTGGTCTGATGTGACTAATGAGGAGCATCCAGAAGCTGCACTTGATGCATTTATGAAATGGCTTCTTCCAATTATGATAAACAAACACCTGTTAAGAAACTGACTGTTAGAACTGTTAAGGCTCCATGGATTGATGAGGAATTGAAAAACTGTATGGTTGAAAGAGATGGGGGCAAAAGGAATGGCTAATAAGTCTGGCTGCACATCTGACTGACTGCAAATTGAGAATTATGTGACAAAAAGAAGAAGAAGAGACTTTATTATGAAGCCAAGATCAAAGATATAAAGAACGACAGAAAAAAACCTATGGGCAGAAAGACTAATTCAACTCCATCATCCAATCAGATGGCTTATTCATCACACAACCATTTGATGTTGCCAATTATTTTATTGATTACTTTAAATTGGCAAAGTGGGCAAACTTAGGCAGTAAATGTTAACAACAAACGGGGGACAAAATGGCGCCGTAGAGAGAACACGGTGTTTCAGCGAGCTCTCGTGGCATTCGTAAATGTATATTCTTACATTAATCTCCTAGCTTGAAAAAAGTGGTAGAATTGGCTAAATAAGTTACCATATAATGAGTCTTGACGACTATTTCAGAAAAATCTCCGACAACATGCCCAATAGAACTACTAAGAAGTCGACCAAAACCACCACCCCTGTGGATGTGCATGAGGAGCTAGCTAACGTTAGCGAAGCTAACACCATTGCGGATCCAGGCACAATGGACCTGATGATTCAAAAGATGACTGATAACATTACTAAAGTGATCGATGCTAAGATAAGAACGGTCTTGGAAGCAATAGCAGGCCATTCAGCTGAAATACAGAGCGTTGTGAAACGTGTTGTTGAGGCGGAAGGGAGAATTGCTGCAGTGGAAACTTCAACTACATCTATGGACGCTAAGATAAAAGCACTTGAGAAACAGGTGCGCAAAATGGCGGAGCACATTGATGACTTGGATAATCGAGGACGCAGATGCAATATTCGTGTTGTGGGACTCCCAGAAAATTCTGAAGGGACACGTTCAGTAAAATTCTTTGAGGAATGGATCCCTGGTTACCTACAAATGGACACTAAGGCTGGTCGGGTGAAGCTGGACAGAGCCCATCGCTCTCAAGCACCGATACCCGGTCCCAATCAGTGCCCACGGCCGGTGGTTATAAAGTTCCACAACTTCACCGACAAGCAGCGCGTCATGGATGCGGCTAGAAACATCGGCTCTGACGGTAGTCAACATAAAGGTCCAAAGGTCTCATTCTTCAATGATTATTCCACAGCGGTTGTACGAAGACGCAAAGCGTTTGATGAGGCGAAGGCTCGACTCAGGAGAATGAAGATGGACTACGCACTGTTGTACCCGGCCACATTGAAGATTATGGTCAACGGATCACCTAAAAAGCTCTACACATCTGAAGAGGCTGCTGCGTTTATTGACTCTCTCGGGTAAATAACTTTAAGCTGCACCTCCACAGCATTGAATAACTTTGTTTATTTTTGGTTGAATCTGATCATGAAACAGTGGTGTGAGTCCTCACGTACTCCGGCTCAGTAATATTCGTATCTTTATTATTTTTCTTGCTAAAGTAATAGCCGCTATAGCTCAGGCTGAGATATGTGTGAATCCATATTGGTGCCCAGGCTTGGTTTTAGGTGGAAGAGCCTCAATCTTCTTCTATTGATTTTCTTTTCCATATATATAAAGGATGAGGCTATTGAGCGGCAATGCGGACTTAAGAGTCTACATTGGAGAGTTGAAATCCCCTGCATGTTAGCTAGTGGGAAAACCCCTTTTGGATTTTTACATGTTTAATTTTTGGGTTTAGTATAGTTCGAGTTCAGGGTTCATATTTTTTGTTTATGCTCAGTGAGATAGAGGAGAGTTCAACACATGGAAAAAGGTACCACCCCACTTTTACAGTAGGATCCATTCTGGATATTGAATGGTCAAGATACAATGGCAGATAACAGACTGCGTGTATGTACGTGGAACATTAGAGGGAGCCATAACCCCATTAAAAGGAAGAAAGTACTGTCTTTTTTGAAAAAAGAAAATATTGATATTGCCCTGTTGCAAGAAACTCATTTGGATGATAAGGAGCACCTGAAATTACAACAAGGAGGGTTTGGTCAAGTGTTTTTCTCATCATTTACATCCAGAAGTAGAGGTGTAGCAATTCTGGTGAAAAAGAACTTACCACTTAAGGTCTTGAATTGTGTGAAAGATAAATTTGGTCGCTTTGTTATAATTAATGGTACTTTACAAGGGCAGAACATTTCCATAATGAATATTTACTTCCCCCTGCTCACCCCTGATTTCCTCACTAAGGCATTTCTAGACTTTTCAGAATTAAACTCAGACACTGCAGTGGTTGGAGGAGATTTTAACTGCTTGTTGAACCCCCTTATTGATAAGTTTCCCAGTGGTATAGCTTCACTCTCTCCTCAAGCTAAGTCACTTAAAGTTATTTGTGATGATCTGGGGTATGCAGATGTCTGGAGAGCTTTTCATCCCTCCAACAGAGAGTTCACTTTTTCTCTGCACCTCATGGATGTCAGACTAGAATAGATTATTTTTTTATGCCCAAGACGTCTTTGCAGTCTGTTTTATCCGCTAGGATAGGAAGCATAGTCATATCTGATCATGCTGAGGTGATCCTGGACATAAAACTCAACGGGGCATTCAATCGGTCAAGACATTGGAGGTTGAACACAACCATTCTTAAAGACCATACATTCACATCATATTTTATAACAGAGTTTAAAGCATTTTTCTCTATTAACTCTCAATCAACAGATAACCTCTCGCTCCTTTGGGAGACCTGTAAAGCGTATGCCAGGGGTCTGATTATGTCATACACAGCTACTAAGAGACGGAAAAAGCGGGAAAAGCAAAAAATGTTAGAGGGTGAATTAGGAACTAAAGAGAAGGACTACATTAAAACGCCCACTCCTGCCCTATTAAAGGAAATATCAGTCATTAGATCAACGTTAGACTCTCTCCTAACACAGGACGCTGAAAAGAAAATGAGATTTGTCAGGCAAAAGCTATATGAACATGGCGATAAGCCAGGAAAGTACTTGGCATACCTAGCTAAAAAGAGGGCTGACTCTCAGTCAATTGCTACTATTACTGATTCTGATGGTAATCATTTATATGAAAATAAATTGATAAGTGACTCATTTAAGAAATTTTATACAAACCTTTATGCCTCAGAACTGCCAAAGGATGCACCCAAATTAATGGAGAACTTATTTTGTAAGATTGAGCTCCCTACTATCTCCGAAGAGCAGAGGTCCCTCCTTAATACCCCTATTACCAAGGAAGAGATAATGTTCGCAATTAAGAATCTGCAAAATGGTAAGGCCCCAGGACCAGACGGGTTTTGTAGTGAGTTCTATAAAGAGTTCCATGGCCTGATCCTTGAGCCATTGCATGATATGTTTAACCACTCATTTTCAAATGACCAACTCCCTCAAACGCTGAGAGAAGCCAACATTTCACTTATTCTCAAAAAGGGAAAATGTCCAGAGTCTTGTTCCTCATACAGACCAATTTCCCTTCTGAATGTGGATAGAAAATTGCTTTCTAAAATTCTAGTCACAAGATTAGAGGACTCACTGCCACTAATTGTGAAAGGAGACCAAACTGGCTTCGTTAGGGGCCGTAAGTCATGCAACAACGTCAGGCGGCTTCTTAATGTAATTCAAGCCTACCAACAAAGTGCTGTGGATGGTCTTGTGCTCTCCCTAGATGCTGAGAAAGCATTTGATCGTGTGGAGTGGTCTTACCTATTATTTGCTCCAAATAAATTTGGTCTGAGGGACAACTTTATAAAATGGGTGAAAGTTTTATATGATGATCCTCAGGCTGCTGTCCTTACTAATGGGCTACGGTCAAATAGCTTCTCTATACACAGAGGTACCAGACAGGGCTGTCCTTTATCCCCCCTCCTCTTTGCACTCGTTATGGAACCACTGGCCGAGGCCATCAGGGTAACGCCTGCTATACAGGGGCTGCTCATTGGTGATGTTCACCATAAAATAAGCTTGTATGCTGATGATGTCCTGATATTCATCTCTAGTCCCGAGACTTCAATTACATCTCTTATTAATATTATTGAATTATTCAGCGAATTCTCAGGCTACAAGATTAACCTTACTAAGTCAGAGGCTATGCCACTTGGTAGCCTACACTCTGTACCTAATACTTCTCCCCCCTTCCCTTTTAAATGGTCTCCCTCAGGTTTCATGTATCTGGGTATATTTGTAACTCCTAAATTCCAGCTAATGTACAAAGCCAATTTTGTTCCCTTGTTTGATACAATAAGACAGGATCTGGAGCGCTGGAACTCTCTCCCGATTTCTTGGTTGGGTAGAATATCCCTCTTGAAAATGAACATTTTACCTAGACTACTTTACCCAATCCAAATGATCCCAGTATTACTCTCCAATAAGGTAATAAAGGATGTAAATGGATGGCTAAGTTCCTTTATATGGAGTAAACGCAAGCCAAGACTTAAGATGGCAATATTGCAGCTGCCAAGTTCTATGGGCGGCTTGGACCTGCCCAATATCAGGTTCTATCAATGGTGTGCCCACCTTTGTTATATTTCTGACTGGATCACAAATGATGACTCCTCTATTTGGTTAGACATTGAGACTTCTCTTTCAAAATACCCCTTACAGGATCTTTTATTTTTCAGAAGTTTCAAGTCTGTAGAAGATCACTGCAATAATCCCGTTACACTTAACACACTCAAAGTATGGAGGTCAGTTCAACGCTTCCTGGGAAGGTCCAAACTAACCTCTGCTCTTACCCCAATTCTTAACAACCCAGATTTCAGTCCAGGATTGCTGGATGCTGGCTTTAACTTATGGCTTAATAAGGGCATACGCAGGCTAAATGACTTAGTTGCTGATAAGATTTTGTTGTCATTTGAGCAGATGGTCGAGAAATATCGACTCCCAAAGCAGGACTTTTTCCGCTTCCTACAAGTAAGACATTATATTCTGAAGAGCACCACCTTAATTGGTAACCCTGATGTGTCTGTCATTGAAAGAATGCTTTTTTTCCCACAAAGGAAAATGTCTGTAAGTCTGTTTTATGATACTTTAAGGTCCTTTTCTGCTGTCAACACACAGAGGGTGAAACAAGTGTGGGAGAAAGAATTGTCTGTTACTATTGACGAAGAGATGTGGGAGGACATTTGGAGATATGCAATATCTATATGTAACCGTACTAGAGCAATCCAATTAAGAATAATACACAGATTGCATATATCCCCAAATCGCAGACATGCTTTTAGCCCCACTTCCTCTTCCCCTCAGTGTCTTAAATGCAAAACTGATACAGGCACCCTAACACATTGTTTATGGTCATGTACCAAAATACAAAGATACTGGTCTGGTGTTCTGCAAGAAATTGAAAAGATCCTAGGGGTTGATCTAGAATTGGACCCAGTTTCTTTACTGTTAGGTCTCCCTAGTAGGCATATTACTTCTGTCGGTAAAAGGAGGCTTTACAACATCCTTACCTTCGCAGCGAGGAAAAACATCCTTTTACAGTGGATTAGTGATAAGGTTCCTTCTATTAAAGATTGGCATAAGATACTATTTGAATGGGTGCCTCTGGAATATCTGAAATGTACATTGCATTCTAAAACAGACCAGTTCTACAAAGTATGGGAACCTTATCTAAATTACCTAGAACCTGAGGTATCAGCTATTATGCTGCAAGGATTCTCTTAGAATGGCGGGGATCTATGTATTTCAGAACTACACTGTACGTTCCATGTGTGGAACCTAACCTCTTGGTTTAAACTGAGATTTTTTGTTTAATTTCTGTTTGTAAGTTTGTTTAAAATGTATGTATTGAGAGACGCAATGATGGTGATGGGGTGAGAGAAGCACCGAGCGGGAAGAGGAAAATGGTGTACGTATGTATGGGTGTGTATATGTGTGTGTGTGTGCGTGTGTGTGTGTGTATATGCATGGGTATATGTATGTGTGTGTATGTATGTATGTATGTGTATATATATGCACGTAGATATGTGTAAGTAGGTGCTGTTTTTCTTGTTTTTGTTCTGTGTGCTTTGTCTCTGTTGTTGTATCTCTTAATATGGGTGAAAATTGTGAAATTCCAATAAAAATACTGTTACAAAAAAAACAACAAACAATGAGCCATCGTATTCATGCACAAAAAAAATAAATAATGAAAGAAAAGCATTGCAAGTTAGAATTTTGTAAAGTTAGTGTGGGAGAGGTGGAAGATGTATTGTTATCGATCAATAATGGCAAACCTCCTGGCATTGACAATTTAGATGGAAAGCTACTGAGGATGGTAGCTCTATAGCCACTCCTACTGACTCTATAGCCACTCCTACTGAGGATGGTAGCTGACTCTATAGCCACTCCTACTGAGGATGGTAGCTGACTCTATAGCCACTCCTACTGACTCTATAGCCACTCCTACTGACTCTATAGCCACTCCTACTGAGGATGGTAGCTGACTCTATAGCCACTCCTACTGAGGATGGTAGCTGACTCTATAGCCACTCCTACTGACTCTATAGCCACTCCTACTGACTCTATAGCCACTCCTACTGAGGATGGTAGCTGACTCTATAGCCACTCCTACTGAGGATGGTAGCTGACTCTATAGCCACTCCTACTGAGGATGGTAGCTGACTCTATAGCCACTCCTACTGAGAATGGTAGCTGACTCTATAGCCACTCCTACTGACTCTATAGCCACTCCTACTGAGGATGGTAGCTGACTCTATAGCCATTCCTACTGAGGATGGTAGTTGACTCTATAGCCACTCCTACTGAGGATGGTAGCTGACTCTATAGCCACTCCTACTGAGGATGGTAGCTGACTCTATAGCCACTCCTACTGAGGATGGTAGCTGACTCTATAGCCACTCCTACTGAGAATGGTAGCTGACTCTATAGCCACTCCTACTGACTCTATAGCCACTCCTACTGAGGATGGTAGCTGACTCTATAGCCATTCCTACTGAGGATGGTAGTTGACTCTATAGCCACTCCTACTGAGGATGGTAGCTGACTCTATAGCCACTCCTACTGAGGATGGTAGCTGACTCTATAGCCACTCCTACTGACTCTATAGCCACTCCTACTGAGGATGGTAGCTGACTCTATAGCCACTCCTACTGACTATAGCCACTCCTACTGAGGATGGTAGCTGACTCTATAGCCACTCCTACTGAGGATGGTAGCTGACTCTATAGCCACTCCTACTGAGGATGGTAGTTGACTCTATAGCCACTCCTACTGAGGATGGTAGCTGACTCTATAGCCACTCCTACTGAGGATGGTAGCTGACTCTATAGCCACTCCTACTGACTCTATAGCCACTCCTACTGAGGATGGTAGCTGACTCTATAGCCACTCCTACTGACTCTATAGCCACTCCTACTGAGGATGGTAGCTGACTCTATAGCCACTCCTACTGACTCTATAGTCACTCCGACTGAGGATGGTAGCTGACTCTATAGCCACTCCTACTGAGGATGGTAGCTGACTCTATAGCCACTCCTTCTGAGGATGGTAGCTGACTCTATAGCCACTCCTACTGAGGATGGTAGCTGACTCTGTAGTCACTCCTACTGAGGATGGTAGCTGACTCTATAGCCACTCCTACTGACTCTATAGCCACTCCTACTGACTCTATAGCCACTCCTACTGAGGATGGTAGCTGACTCTATAGCCACTCCTACTGAGGATGGTAGCTGACTATATAGCCACTCCTACTGAGGATGGTAGCTGACTCTATAGCCACTCCTACTGAGAATGGTAGCTGACTCTATAGCCACTCCCACTGACTCTATAGCCACTCCTACTGAGGATGGTAGCTGACTCTATAGCCATTCCTACTGAGGATGGTAGCTGACTCTATAGCCACTCCTACTGAGGATGGTAGCTGACTCTACAGCCACTCCTACTGACTCTATAGCCACTCCTACTGAGGATGGTAGCTGACTTTATAGCCACTCCTACTGACTCTATAGCCACTCCTACTGAGGATGGTAGCTGACTCTATAGCCACTCCTACTGACTCTATAGTCACTCCGACTGAGGATGGTAGCTGACTCTATAGCCACTCCTACTGAGGATGGTAGCTGACTCTATAGCCACTCCTACTGAGGATGGTAGCTGACTCTATAGCCACTCCTACTGAGGATGGTAGCTGACTCTATAGCCACTCCTACTGAGGATGGTAGCTGACTCTATAGCCACTCCTACTGAGGATGGTAGCTGACTCTGTAGTCACTCCTACTGAGGATGGTAGCTGACTCTATAGCCACTCCTACTGACTCTATAGCCACTCCTACTGAGGATGGTAGCTGACTCTATAGCCACTCCTACTGACTCTATAGCCACTCCTACTGAGGATGGTAGCTGACTCTATAGCCACTCCTACTGAGGATGATAGCTGACTCTATAGCCACTCCTACTGACTCTATAGCCACTCCTACTGAGGATGGTAGCTGACTCTATAGCCACTCCTACTGACTCTATAGCCACTCCTACTGAGGATGGTAGCTGACTCTATAGCCACTCCTACTGAGGATGGTAGCTGACTCTATAGCCACTCCTACTGAGGATGGTAGCTGACTCTATAGCCACTCCTACTGAGGATGGTAGCTGACTCTGTAGTCACTCCTACTGAGGATGGTAGCTGACTCTGTAGTCACTCCTATTGAGGATGGTAGCTGACTCTATAACCACTCCTACTGAGGATGGTAGCTGACTCTATAGTCACTCCTACTGACTCTATAGCCACTCCTACTGACTCTATAGCCACTCCTACTGAGGATGGTAGCTGACTCTATAGTCACCCCTACTGAGGATGGTAGCTGACTCTATAGCCACTCCTACTGACTCTATAGCCACTCCTACTGAGGATGGTAGCTGACTCTATAACCACTCCTACTGAGGATGGTAGCTGACTCTATAGCCACTCCTACTGACTCTATAGCCACTCCTACTGAGGATGGTAGCTGACTCTATAGCCACCCCTACTGAGGATGGTAGCTGACTCTATAGCCACTCCTACTGACTCTATAGCCACTCCTACTGAGGATGGTAGCTGACTCTATAACCACTCCTACTGAGGATGGTAGCTGACTCTATAGCCACTCCTATCTGTCATATCTTTAATCTGAGCCTAGAGGAAGGTGTTTGTCCTCCGGCTTGGAGGGAAGACAAAGTAAATCCACTACCTAAGAGTGGTAAAATGACCTTTACTGGTTCTAACAGCCAACCTATCAGCTTGCTGCCAGCTCTTAGCAAACTGTTGGAAAAAAATGGTGTTTCAACTAATACAATGCTATTTCTCTGTAAACAAATTAACAACAGACTTTCAGCATGCTTATAGAGAAGGGCACTCAACATGTACTGCACTGACACAAATGACTGATGATTGGTTGAAAGACATTGATAATAAGAAGATTGTGGGAACGGTATTGTTAGATGTCAGTCTTTGAATTTATTGACCATAACTTGTTGTTGAAAAAACCTATATGTTATGGATTTTTAACCTCTGTCATAATGTGGATTCAGAGCTATCTATCTAATAGAGTACAGAGGGTTTTCTTTAATGGAAGCTTCTCTAATGTCAAACATGTAGAGAGTGGTGTACCGCAGGGCAGATCTCTAGGCCCTCTACTCTTTTCTATTTTCACCAATGACCTGCCACTGGCATTAAACAAAGCATGTGTGTCCATGTATGCTGATAATTCAACCATATACGCATCAGCAACCACAGCTAATGAAGTCACTGAAACCCTAAAAACAAAGAGTTGCAGTCTGTTTTGGAATGGATGGCCAATAATAAACTGGTCCTGAACATCTCTAAAACTAAGAGCCTTGTATTTGGTACAAATCATTCCTTAAGTTCTAGACCTCAGCTGAATCTGGTAATGAATGGTGTGGCTGTTGAACAAGTTGAGGAGACTAAATGACTAGGCGTTACCTTAGATTGTAAACTGTCATGGTCAAAACATATAGATTCAATGGTTGATGGGGAGAGGTCTGTCAGGAAGAAAGAGATGGGGAGAGGTCTGTCAGGAAGAAAGAGATGGGGAGAGGTCTGTCAGGAAGAAAGAGATGGGGAGAGGTCTGTCAGGAAGAAAGAGATGGGGAGAGGTCTGTCAGGAAGAAAGAGATGGGGAGAGGTCTGTCAGGAAGAAAGGGATGCTCTGCCTTTTTGACACCACACTCCACAAAGCAAGTCCTGCAGGCTCTAGTTTTGTCTAATCTTGATTATTGTCCAGTCATGTGGTCCAGTGCTGCAAGGAGAGACCTAGTTAAGCTGCAGCTGGCCCAGAACAGAGAGCCACGTTCTGCTCTTCATTGTAATCAGAGGGCTAATATAAATACTATGCAGCCAGTCTCTCTTGGCTAAGAGTTGAGGAGAGACTGACTGCATCACTTATTATTTTTATAAGAAACGTTCATGTGTTGAAAATCCCAAATTGTTTGTATAGTCAAATTACACACAGCTCTGACACACACACTTACCCCACCAGACATGCCACCAGGGTTTTTGTCACAGTCCCCAAATTCACATCAAATTCAAGAAAGTGTACATTATTATATAGAGCTATTATTGCATAGAACTTCCTTCCATCTCATATTGCTCAAATAAACAGCAAACCTGGTTTCAGAAAACAGATAAAGCAACACCTCACGGCACAACAGCTCTCCCCTATTGGACCTAGATAGTTTGTGTGTATGCATTGATATGTAGGCTACATGTGCCTTTAAAAATGTATGTAGTTCTGTCTATGAGCTGTTCTCGTCTATTGATGTTCTGTATTATGTTTTCATGTTTTGTGTTGGACCCCAGGAAGAGTAGCCACTGCTTTTGCAACAACCAATGGGGATCCTGATCAAATAACCAATGCAAATGCAGCTACTTCATTGTTATTCTGGCTGCACTGTTTGACGTGACTCTAAGTTAGCCGTAGTTGGCTAGCTAGCTAGCAAGGGATAAGAATGTTGCCAGTCAATATGACAATGGAACATTTAGAACGAATGACTGGGTCGCGTCCATAGATACAGAACAAAAAGACTGAACGGCTGGGTCGCGTCCATATAGATACAGAACAAAAAGACTGAACGACTGGGTCGTGTTTCTGGCAACCGAACCGATTGATACTTATCCTTTCTTTGGATTGGTGGATACATGTCGTTATTTTAATCCTTTTTTGAATTTTCGATGAATTATACTTTCCTAAACCTAAATAATTCACAATATCAGAACATTTTAAATATAGCAACTTGTGCTGAAATAGATTACTTTATTTTATTTATTGAATACTTAAAACAGACCACTTGGCTTGGGTAGCCACCTTAGATTTGTGTCGGGACTATATCTTGGTGGAAGGATGAAATCGTATCAATAAATTCATAAAAATAATGTTTTTAATGAAAATATGTCACTCGTTATTTGAATGTTGGTAACCAGTTGTATAACATTGGTAATGCCCTCAAAGCCGGTGTTTAAAGGATATATTGGCACGGTTTGCCAGCCCTCGACCAGCCCTCGGCCAAGCCTCGACCAGCCCTCGGCCAGCCCCAGCCCTCGACCAGCCCTCGACCAGCCCCAGCCTTCGGCCAGCCCTCGGCCAGCCCTCGGCCAACCCTCGGCCAGGCCTCGACCAGCCCTCGATCAGCCCCAGCCCTCGGCCAGCCCTCGGCCAGCCCTCGGCCAGCCCTCGGCCAGCCCTCGGCCAGCCCTCGGCCCGGCCCTCGGCCCGGCCCTCGGCCCGGCCCTCGGCTCGGCCAGCCCTCGGCCAGCCCTCGGCCAACCCTCGGCCAGCCCTCGACCAGCCCTCGACCAGCCCCAGCCCTCGACCAGCCCTCCGTCTTGGGCCTAACAACCCTGTAACAATATATCCTCCAAACACCGGCTTCTTGGGCATTACAACTTAAATAGACAAGAGTATAGCCCGCTATTGTATACTAGTCTCTCTATTATAATTCCTTGTACACTAATCTACCAACATTACCATGGGCTGAAGACCTGAACGTATTTTTGATTCATCAATATATTTTGCATGTAAAGGCTCTCCAAACCTGTTTTTAATGATTCATAAATACTTTCCTAAACCATAAATAATTCACAAGATCAGAACAGTTTAAATCTACCAACTGGTGCTGAAACAGATTACTTAATTTTTTATTTTTTATTGATTGAATATTTAAAAAACATACAATATATTTGTAGTTGTTGAGCGGCTTCACTGCATCACGAGTTAACCAGAGCAATATACAGAAGCGGCCTGCTCAAAGGCACGTCAACAGATCTCCCACAGAATACTTTCTTTCATCGATCTCTATATTCTGAACCTGTTCTCTCAATATATTCTAGTGAGACTGTCGATAAAATTCAAATTAAAGGTTCACCTAATTTAAAGGGATGTGCTTAAGATAAATGTATTGAAACCCCTATGGAATGAAAACTCCATGAGAAAAATCTGTTGGCCAGCAAATGGGAGGATTTTTCAGCGGTTGAATGAAATGTATTAAAGATTATGGATATACTGACAAGATAAATGTCTCGCCCCCCTAACAATGGGAATTCTTGTCCACAACGCGACACAATGAGCTGTCTAGCTCCCGCCTATCCTTTCTTTGGATTGGTGGATACATGTCATTATTGTAATCCTTTTTTGAATGTTCGATGAGGTTTGTTGGCGTCGACCGCCTGTATTCAATGGAGAGAGATTCTATGCTACTAGCCTCATGCCAATTATCTGCATTGCCATCTCGAGACAACTCCGATATAAAGTGTTTTTTTTTCTCAAAGGTGTCGGGATGTCACGTGTCCTACTTAAATCAGTACGCTCGTAGCAACTTAAGCATTACGAAACTTCCATTCAATCAAATAAACCTCACGCAGCAAATATGCCAAACAACGAAAAAACGCCACCTGCTGTAGGGAGACAGATTTTATGCAGAATGTATTCAGAACGTGCAAGGTAGCCAAACCTGCCACACACGTTAAGGCGTCTGCATGCTTCCCATCCAAAACAGTTTGTGCATATATTGTGACAACGTTTTGTTAGTTTAGGTTTTCAATAAGGGTTTTTTCGGTTGTTCGTGCACATGTTATCATGATGCAAACCAAAGTTCGGTAGCTGAAGTTTACGGCCCTTTTGTCGATGATTGGTCAACCGTAGAGATTTCTCAATGACGTGTATGTTTTCATTCAACAAGAGACTTTTCAGAGGTTATCAAGCACAATCTTTCACTTGAGAAATACTGAACCAAACATCTTAGTTCAATGTGAAATTGTGCGACTAAGAACTCTGTAAACGTTAAACTTAATTTAAGATTTCTTGAGTTATCTCAGATTAATTTTGACTATTTTTGACGATACTGGCTACAGCGTCTCAAGGGGGACAAACAGTACTATTTACAAATTTTTTAATTTTTTTTCAAGCAAAGGTCTTTTAAGGGCTTTATGCGAGGCAAAGACTTTCACTTTGCCGAGTTCTGCTAGGAGGAAACCAAACCTAGTATGCAGACACATTTACGCGACTGAATAATGTAAGTCTGAACACCAAATACTGAGAAGTATGTAGGAAAAGCGTACATTTCCTGAGTCTGAATCGGTCCCTTAATGCCACTTTGTGCAGCCAATGACAATGTGCACTTTATGTATAATGCCATGAGTCGCTTGTGGATTTGACAGCTATAACGACACTGCTAAAACAACCGCTATGCGGATGTCGGCTAAAGCGGAACGGCATGAACAGGGACATGTCATGAAGCCCCACTGTAGGGGGTGTTAGATGGCATGAACAGGGACACATGTCATGAAGCCCCACTGTAGGGGGTGTTAGATGGCACGAACAGGGACACATGTCATGAAGCCCCACTGTAGGGGGTGTTAGATGGCATGAACAGGGACATGTCATGAAGCCCCACTGTAGGGGGTGTTAGATGGCACGAACAGGGACACATGTCATGAAGCCCCACTGTAGGGGGTGTTAGGACCTATTATCAGAAATCAATTAGTCAGACTTGGTGATGAAAATGACAAAAACAAAACAATGATCAAAGACCGGGGGGCGTAACGGAGCTGGGAAACCACGGCTCGAACCGGGGGCGTAACGGAGCTGGGAAACCACGGCTCGAACCGGGGGCGTAACGGAGCTGAGAAGCCACGGCTCGAACCGGGGGCGTAACGGAGCTGGGAAACCACGGCTCGAACCGGGGGCGTAACGGAGCTGGGAAACCACGGCTCGAACCGGGGGCGTAACGGAGCTGGGAAACCACGGCTCGAACCGGGGCGTAACGGAGCTGGGAAACCACGGCTCGAACCGGGGGGCGTAACGGAGCTGGGAAACCACGGCTCGAACCGGGGGCGTAACGGAGCTGGGAAACCACGGCTCGAACCGGGGGCGTAACGGAGCTGGGAAACCACGGCTCGAACCGGGGGCGTAACGGAGCTGGGAAACCACGGCTCGAACCGGGGGCGTAACGGAGCTGGGAAACCACGGCTCGAACCGGGGGCGTAACGGAGCTGGGAAACCACGGCTCGAACCGGGGCGTAACGGAGCTGGGAAACCACGGCTCGAACCGGGGGCGTAACGGAGCTGGGAAACCACGGCTCGAACCGGGGGCGTAACGGAGCTGGGAAACCACGGCTCGAACCGGGGGCGTAACGGAGCTGGGAAACCACGGCTCGAACCGGGGGCGTAACGGAGCTGGGAAACCACGGCTCGAACCGGGGGCGTAACGGAGCTGGGAAACCACGGCTCGAACCGGGGAGCGCAACGGAGCTGGGAAACCACGGCTCGAACCGGGGAGCGCAACGGAGCTGGGAAACCACGGCTCGAACCGGGGGCGTAACGGAGCTGGGAAACCACGGCTCGAACCGGGGGCGTAACGGAGCTGGGAAACCACGGCTCGAACCGGGGGCGTAACGGAGCTGGGAAACCACGGCTCGAACCGGGGGGCGTAACGGAGCTGGGAAACCACGGCTCGAACCGGGAGCGTAACGGAGCTGGGAAACCACGGCTCGAACCGGGAGCGTAACGAGCTGGGAAACCACGGCTCGAACCGGGAGCGTAACGAGCTGGGAAACCACGGCTCGAACCGGGGGCGTAACGGAGCTGAGAAACCACGGCTCGAACCGGGGCGTAACGGAGCTGGGAAACCACGGCTCGAACCGGGGCGTAACGGAGCTGAGAAACCACGGCTCGAACCGGGGCGTAACGGAGCTGGGAAACCACGGCTCGAACCGGGAGCGCAACGGAGCTGGGAAACCACGGCTCGAACCTGGGGGCGTAACGGAGCTGGGAAACCACGGCTCGAACCGGGGGCGTAACGGAGCTGGGAAACCACGGCTCGAACCGGGGGCGTAACGGGCTGGGAAACCACGGCTCGAACCGGGGGCGTAACGGAGCTGGGAAACCACGGCTCGAACCGGGAGCGCAACGGAGCTGGGAAACCACGGCTCGAACCGGGGGCGTAACGGGCTGGGAAACCACGGCTCGAACCGGGGGCGTAACGGAGCTGGGAAACCACGGCTCGAACCGGGGCGTAACGGAGCTGGGAAACCACGGCTCGAACCGGGGCGTAACGGAGCTGGGAAACCACGGCTCGAACCGGGAGCGTAACGGAGCTGGGAAACCACGGCTCGAACCGGGAGCGCAACGGAGCTGGGAAACCACGGCTCGAACCAGGGGGCTTAACGGAGCTGGGAAACCACGGCTCGAACCGGGGGCTTAACGGAGCTGGGAAACCACGGCTCGAACCGGGGGCGTAACGGAGCTGGGAAACCACGGCTCGAACCGGGGGCGTAACGGAGCTGGGAAACCACGGCTCGAACCGGGGCGTAACGGAGCTGGGAAACCACGGCTCGAACCGGGGAGCGCAACGGAGCTGGGAAACCACGGCTCGAACCGGGGGCGTAACGGAGCTGGGAAACCACGGCTCGAACCGGGGGCGTAACGGAGCTGGGAAATCACGGCTCGAACCGGGGGCGTAACGGAGCTGGGAAACCACGGCTCGAACGGGGGGCGTAACGGAGCTGGGAAACCACGGCTCGAACCGGGGGCGTAACGGAGCTGAGAAACCACGGCTCGAACCGGGGGCGTAACGGAGCTGGGAAACCACGGCTCGAACCGGGGGCGTAACGGAGCTGGGAAACCACGGCTCGAACCGGGGGCGTAACGGAGCTGGGAAACCACGGCTCGAACCGGGGGCGTAACGGAGCTGGGAAACCACGGCTCGAACCGGGAGGGCAACGGGCTGGGAAACCACGGCTCGAACCAGGGGGCGTAACGGAGCTGGGAAACCACGGCTCGAACCGGGGGCGTAACGGGCTGGGAAACCACGGCTCGAACCGGGGGCGTAACGGAGCTGGGAAACCACGGCTCGAACCGGGGCGTAACGGAGCTGGGAAACCACGGCTCGAACCGGGAGCGCAACGGAGCTGGGAAACCACGGCTCGAACCGGGGGGCGTAACGGAGCTGGGAAACCACGGCTCGAACCGGGGGCGTAACGGAGCTGGGAAACCACGGCTCGAACCGGGGGCGCAACGGAGCTGGGAAACCACGGCTCGAACCGGGGGCGTAACGGGCTGAGAAACCACGGCTCGAACCGGGGGCGTAACGGAGCTGGGAAACCACGGCTCGAACCGGGGGCGTAACGGGCTGGGAAACCACGGCTCGAACCGGGGTGCGTAACGGAGCTGGGAAACCACGGCTCGAACCGGGGGCGTAACGGAGCTGGGAAACCACGGCTCGAACCGGGAGCGCAACGGAGCTGGGAAACCACGGCTCGAACCGGGGGCGTAACGGAGCTGGGAAACCACGGCTCGAACCGGGGGCGTAACGGAGCTGGGAAACCACGGCTCGAACCGGGGGCGTAACGGAGCTGGGAAACCACGGCTCGAACCGGGAGGGCAACGGAGCTGGGAAACCACGGCTCGAACCAGGGGGCGTAACGGAGCTGGGAAACCACGGCTCGAACCGGGGGCGTAACGGGCTGGGAAACCACGGCTCGAACCGGGGGCGTAACGGGCTGGGAAACCACGGCTCGAACCGGGGCGTAACGGAGCTGGGAAACCACGGCTCGAACCGGGGCGCAACGGGCTGGGAAACCACGGCTCGAACCGGGGCGTAACGGAGCTGGGAAACCACGGCTCGAACCGGGGGCGTAACGGAGCTGGGAAACCACGGCTCGAACCGGGAGCGCAACGGAGCTGGGAAACCACGGCTCGAACCGGGGGCGTAAACGGAGCTGGGAAACCACGGCTCGAACCGGGGGCGTAACGGAGCTGGGAAACCACGGCTCGAACCGGGGGCGTAACGGAGCTGGGAAACCACGGCTCGAACCGGGGGCGTAACGGAGCTGGGAAATCACGGCTCGAACCGGGGGCGTAACGGAGCTGGGAAACCACGGCTCGAACGGGGGGCGTAACGGAGCTGGGAAACCACGGCTCGAACCGGGGGCGTAACGGAGCTGAGAAACCACGGCTCGAACCGGGGGCGTAACGGAGCTGGGAAACCACGGCTCGAACCGGGGGCGTAACGGAGCTGGGAAACCACGGCTCGAACCGGGGCGTAACGGAGCTGGGAAACCACGGCTCGAACCGGGGAGCGCAACGGAGCTGGGAAACCACGGCTCGAACCAGGGGGCGTAACGGAGCTGGGAAACCACGGCTCGAACCGGGGGCGTAACGGAGCTGAGAAACCACGGCTCGAACCGGGGCGTGACGGAGCTGGGAAACCACGGCTCGAACCGGGAGCGCAACGGAGCTGGGAAACCACGGCTCGAACCGGGGGCGTAACGGAGCTGGGAAACCACGGCTCGAACCGGGGGCGTAACGGAGCTGGGAAACCACGGCTCGAACCGGGAGCGCAACGGAGCTGGGAAACCACGGCTCGAACCAGGGGGCGTAACGGAGCTGGGAAACCACGGCTCGAACCGGGGGCGTAACGGAGCTGAGAAACCACGGCTCGAACCGGGGGCGTGACGGAGCTGGGAAACCACGGCTCGAACCGGGAGCGCAACGGAGCTGGGAAACCACGGCTCGAACCGGGGGCGTAACGGAGCTGGGAAACCACGGCTCGAACCGGGGGCGTAACGGAGCTGGGAAACCACGGCTCGAACCGGGGGCGTAACGGAGCTGGGAAACCACGGCTCGAACCGGGGGCGTAACGGAGCTGGGAAACCACGGCTCGAACCGGGGGCGTAACGGAGCTGGGAAATCACGGCTCGAACCGGGGGCGTAACGGAGCTGGGAAACCACGGCTCGAACGGGGGCGTAACGGAGCTGGGAAACCACGGCTCGAACCGGGGGCGTAACGGAGCTGAGAAACCACGGCTCGAACCGGGGCGTAACGGAGCTGGGAAACCACGGCTCGAACCGGGGGCGTAACGGAGCTGGGAAACCACGGCTCGAACCGGGGGCGTAACGGAGCTGGGAAACCACGGCTCGAACCGGGGGCGTAACGGAGCTGGGAAACCACGGCTCGAACCGGGGAGCGCAACGGAGCTGGGAAACCACGGCTCGAACCGGGGCGTAACGGAGCTGGGAAACCACGGCTCGAACCGGGGCGTAACGGAGCTGGGAAACCACGGCTCGAACCGGGGGCGTAACGGAGCTGGGAAACCACGGCTCGAACCGGGGGCGTAACGGAGCTGGGAAACCACGGCTCGAACCGGGGGCGTAACGGAGCTGGGAAACCACGGCTCGAACCGGGGGCGTAACGGAGCTGGGAAACCACGGCTCGAACCGGGGGCGTAACGGAGCTGGGAAACCACGGCTCGAACCGGGGGCGTAACGGAGCTGGGACACCACGGCTCGAACCGGGAGCGCAACGGAGCTGGGAAACCACGGCTCGAACCGGGGTGTAACGGAGCTGGGAAACCACGGCTCGAACCGGATGGAGGATTCCAACACACACACACTGAAGTGGACCTGGAAACGTTAAAATGTTAATGAACAAGCATATTCCCAGGTCCCTTAGATAGTGGAGTTAGTATGTAATTAGGAGGGTGATTAAAGTGTAGGTGATGAATGGACAGATGGGCTTATTTAACATATGTATAAACATGAATGACAGCGTTGCTTTGAACCATGAAGGCATCTTCAACGTAGCTGTACAAAAAGTATGGTCCACATGCCATCTCCACTGAACACAAATATAAACTCAACAAGAGAAAGTGTTGGTCCCATGTTTCATGAGCTGAAATAAAAGAGCCCAGACAAGTTCTATTCACACAAAAAGCTTCTCAAATTTTTGATGCACAAATTTGTTTACATTGTTAGTGAGCATTTCTCCTTTGCCAAGATAAATCTATCCACCTGAACGGTGTGGCATATCAAGAAGCTGATTAAACAGCATGATCTTTACACAGGAGCACCTTGTGCTGGGGACAATAAAAGGCCACCAAAATGTGCAGATGTGTCACACAACACAATGCCACAGATGTCTCGAGTTTTGAAGGAGAGTTAAATTGGCATGCTGAGTGCAGTAACATCCACCAGAGCTGTTGCCAGAGAATTTAATGTTAATTTCTCTACCATAAGCCAAATGTCGTTTTAGAGAATCTGGCAGTACGTCTAACCGGCCGCAACCACAGATCACATGTATGTGAACCTTGTGAACAAAGGGCCCCGTGGTGGTGGTGGTGGTGGGGTTATGGTATGGGCAGGCATAAGCTACAGACAACGAACACAATTGCATTTTATCAAAGGAAATTTGAATACACAGAGTTACCGTGAAGAGATCCTGAGGCCCGTTGTGGTGCCATTCATCCACCACCATCACCTCATGTTTCAGCCTGATAATGCACGGCCCCATGTCACATGGATCTAGAACACAATTCCTGGAAGCTGAACATGTCCCAGTTCTTCCACTCACCAGACAGACCCATTGAGCATGACTGCAGTTCGGCGTCGTAACTGACTTCAGTGAGCAAATGCTCACCTTCGATGTCCTCTTCATTGATGAATCCGGTTTCAACTGTACTGGGCAGATGGTGTATGGCATTGTGTGGGCAAGCGGTTCGCTGACTTCAACGTTGTGAACAGAGTGCCCCATTGTGGCGGTGGGGTTATGGTATGGATAGGCATAAGCTACGGACAACGAACACAATTGCATTTTATCAATTGCAATTTGAATGCACAGAGATACAGTGATGAGATCCTGAGGCCCCATTGTCGTGCCATTCATCCACCGCCATCACCTCATGTTTCAGCACGATAATGCACGGCCCGATGTCACATGGATCTGTTCAGAATTCCTGGAAGCTGAAAATGTCCCAGTTCTTCCATGGCCTGCATGCTCACCAGACATGTCACCCATTGAGCATGTTTGGGATGCTCTGGATCGACGTGGACAACAAAGTGTACCCAGTTCCAGCAAATATCCAGCAACTTCGCACAGCCGTTGAAGAGGATTGGGGCAACATTCCACAGGCCACAATCAACAGCCTGCGAAGGAGATGTGTCGCGCTGCAACAGGCAAATCACAGGAGATATTGACTGGTTTTCTGACCACGCCCCTACCCTTTTTCTTTTAAGGTATCTGTGACCAACATATGCATACCCTATCTATATTCCCAGTCATGAAATCCATAGATTAGGGGCTAAATGGATTTATTTCAATTGATTGATTTCCTTAATTGAACTGTATCTTTGAAATTGTTTTATGTTTTTGTTCAATGTATATAACAGATATCCATATAAGAAGTAACAGATATCCATATAAGAAGTAACAGATATCCATATAAGAAGTAACAGATATCCATACGATAAATTAAACTGAAACTGTACAGTGGCAAAGATATCCATTAGATTTGGAAATGTCCTCAAAACCACTATAAACCACTATAAACCACTATATACAACTGTATACAGTATAAACAAAGATGGTATATACCACTATATACCACTATATACCACTATATGGACTATATGTCCACTATATACAAAAACCACTATATACCACTATATACCACTATATACCACTATAAACCACTATATACCACTATATACCACTATATACCACTATATACCACTATATACCACTATATACCACTATAAACCACTATATACCACTATATACCACTATAAACCACTATAAACCACTATATACCACTATATACCACTATAAACCACTATAAACCACTATATACCACTATATACCACTATAAACCACTATAAACCACTATATACCACTATATACCACTATAAACCACTATAAACCACTATATACCACTATAAACCACTATATACCACTATATACCACTATATACCACTATATACCACTGATAGAAATATGGCTTCACTTCCAAACTGCAAAAATATGTGGTTGAGGAGAGTCCATTACAGTTGAATCTTCACAGAGAGAGATGCTATTTTCATCAAAGATTGCACTCAGGAGGAACAGCCATGGAAAAATAATGTGCTCTGCTCTCTCTCTCTATCTCTACAAGCTCTCTCTCTACCTGCTCTCTCTATCTCTCTACAAGCTCTCTCTACCTGCTCTCTCTCTATCTCTCTACAAGCTCTCTATCTCTCTCTCTCTCTACCTGCTCTCTCTCTCTCTCTACCTGCTCTCTCTCTCTATCTGATCTCTCTCTATCTCTACCTGCTCTCTCTCTATCTCTATCTGCTCTCCCTCTACAAGCTCTCTCTCTCTCTGCGCTCTCTCTCTATCTCTCTACAAGCTCTCACTATCTCTCTACCTGCTCTCTCTATAAGCTCTCTCTCTATCTCTCTACAAGCTCTCTCTCTACCTGCTCTCTATCTCTACAAGCTCTCTCTCTACCTGTTCTCTCTCTATCTCTACCTGCTCTCTCTCTACAAGCTCTCTCTCTCTGCGCTCTCTCTCTATCTCTCTCCAAGCTCTCACTATCTCTCTACAAGTTCTCTCTCTACCTGCTCTCTCTATAAGCTCTCTCTCTACATGCTCTCTCTCTACCTGCTCTCTCTCTCTACAAGTTCTCTCTCTACCTGCTCTCTCTATAAGCTCTCTCTCTCTCTACATGCTCTCTCTCTACCTGCTCTCTCTCTCTCTCTACATGCTCTCTCTCTCTCTACATGCTCTCTCTCTACCTGCTCTCTCTCTCTCTATAAGCTCTCTCTCTCTCTACCTGCTCTCTCTATAAGCTCTCTCTCTCTCTACATGCTCTCTCTCTACCTGCTCTCTCTCTCTCTATAAGCTCTCTCTCTCTCTACCTGCTCTCTCTCTCTCTCTACATGCTCTCTCTCTCTCTACATGCTCTCTCTCTACCTGCTCTCTCTCTCTCTCTCTACATGCTCTCTCTCTCTCTACAAGCTCTCTCTCTACCTGCTCTCTACCTGCTCTCTCTATAAGCTCTCTCTCTCTCTACATGCTCTCTCTCTACCTGCTCTCTCTCTCTCTCTCTACATGCTCTCTCTCTCTCTCTCTCTCTCTACATGCTCTCTCTCTCTACCTGCTCTCTCTCTCTCTACCTGCTCTCTCTCTCTATAAGCTCTCTCTCTCCATAAACTCTCTCTCTCTATAAGCTCTCTCTCTCTATAAGCTCTCTCTACCTGCTCTCTCTCTCTACCTGCTCTCTCTACCTGCTCTCTCTCTCTCTCTACCTGCTCTCTCTCTCTTTGTCTCTCTCTCTCTCTCTCTACCTGCTCTCTCTATAAGCTCTCTCTCTCTCTACATGCTCTCTCTCTACAAGCTCTCTCTCTACAAGCTCTCTCTCTACCTGCTCTCTCTCTCTCTACAAGCTCTCTCTCTACCTGCTCTCTCTCTACAAGCTCTCTCTACAAGCTCTCTCTCTACCTGCTCTCTCTCTACAAGCTCTCTCTCTACAAGCTCTCTCTCTACCTGCTCTCTCTATAAGCTCTCTCTCTCTCTACATGCTCTCTCTCTACCTGCTCTCTCTCTCTCTCTCTCTACATGCTCTCTCTCTCTCTCTCTCTCTACATGCTCTCTCTCTCTCTACAAGCTCTCTCTCTACCTGCTCTCTCTCTCTATAAGCTCTCTCTCTCCATAAACTCTCTCTCTCTAAGCTCTCTCTCTCTATAAGCTCTCTCTACCTGCTCTCTCTCTCTACCTGCTCTCTCTACCTGCTCTCTCTCTCTCTCTACCTGCTCTCTCTCTCTTTGTCTCTCTCTCTCTCTCTCTACCTGCTCTCTCTATAAGCTCTCTCTCTCTCTACATGCTCTCTCTCTACAAGCTCTCTCTCTACAAGCTCTCTCTCTACCTGCTCTCTCTCTCTACAAGCTCTCTCTCTACCTGCTCTCTCTCTACAAGCTCTCTCTCTACAAGCTCTCTCTCTCTACCTGCTCTCTCTCTACAAGCTCTCTCTCTACAAGCTCTCTCTCTACCTGCTCTCTCTCTCTCTACAAGCTCTCTCTCTACCTGCTCTCTCTCTCTACAAGCTCTCTCTCTACCTGCTCTCTCTCTCTACAAGCTCTCTCTCTACAAGCTCTCTCTCTCTACAAGCTCTCTCTACAAGCTCTCTCTCTCTACCTGCTCTCTCTCTCTCTACCTGCTCTCTCTCTCTCTACCTGCTCTCTCTCTCTACCTGCTCTCTCTCTCTATAAGCTCTCTCTCTCCATAAGCTCTCTCTCTCTATAAGCTCTCTCTCTCTATAAGCTCTCTCTACCTGCTCTCTCTCTCTCTCTGCTCTCTCTACCTGCTCTCTCTCTCTCTCTCTCTCTCTACCTGCTCTCTCTCTCTTTGTCTCTCTCTCTCTCTCTCTCTCTCTACCTGCTCTCTCTCTCTTTCTACCTGTTCTCTACCTGCTCTCTCTCTCTCTCTCTCTCTACCTGCTCTCTCTCTCTCTACCTGCTCTCTCTCTCTCTGTCTGTCTGCATGGGAAATGTATGGTTACATTGCCAAAGCAAGTGAAATAGATAAACAAAAGTGAAATAAACAAAAATGGAATAGTAAACATTATACTTACAAAACTTACAAAAGACTAAAGACATATCAAAGGCCATATTATGTATATGTACAGTGTTGTAATGATGTGCAAATAGTTAAAGTACGAAAGGGAAAATAAATAGACATAAATATGGGTTGTATTTACAATGGTGTTTGTTCTTCACTGGTTGCCCTTTTCTTGTGGCAACAGGTCACAAATCTTGCTGCTGTGATGGCACACTGTGGTATTTCACCCAGTAGATATGGGAGTTGATCAAAATTGATTTGCTTTCAAATTCTTTGTGGGTCTGTCTAATCTGAGGAAACATGTGTCTCTAATATGGTCATACATTGGGCAGGAGGTTAGGAAGTGCAGCTCAGTTTCCACCTCATTTTGTGGGAAGGTCCGTCTTCGGCGGCCTCTCTCAATAGCCAGGCTATGCTCACTGAGTCTGTACATAGTCAAAGATTTCTGTAATTTTGGATCAGTCACAGTGTTCAGGTATTCTGCCACTGTGTACTCTCCTTAGGGCCAAATAGCATTCTAGTTTGCTCTGGTTTTTGGTCAATTCTTTCCAATGTGTCAAGTAAATATCTTTTTGTTTTCTCATGGTATGGTTGGGTCTAACTGTGTTGCTGTCCTGGGGCTCTGTGGGGTGTGTTTGTGAACAGAGCCCCAGGACCAGCTTGCTTAGGGGACTCTTCTCCATGTTCATCTCTCTGTTGGTGATGGCTTTGTTATGGGAGGTTTGGGAATCGCTTCCCTTTAGGTGGTATTAGATTTTAATGTCTCTTTTCTGGATATTGATCATTAGTGGGCATCGGCCTAATTCTGCTCTGCATGCATTATTTGGTGTTCTACGTTGTACACAGAGGATATTTTTGCAGAATTCTGCATGCAGAGTCTCAATTTGGTGTTTGTCCCATTTTGGGAATCCTTGGTTGGTGAGCGGACCCCAGACCTCACAACCATAAAGGGCAATGAGTTCTATAACTGATTCAAGTATTTTTAGCCAGATCCTAATTGGTATGTTGAATTTAATGTTCCTTTTGATGACATATAAGGCCCATCTTGCCTTGTCTCTCAGATCGTTCACTGCTTTGTTGAAGTTACCTGTGGCGCCGATGTTTAGGTCGAGGTATGTATAGTTTTTTGTGTGCTCTAGGGCAGTGGTTCCCAAACTTTTTATAGTCCTGTACCCCATCAAACATTCAACCTCCAGCAGCGTACCCCCTCTAGCACTAGGGTGGCACTCTCAAATATAGTTTTTTGCCATCATTATTTAGCTCTTTATTTAACCATCTTACATATAAAACCTTATTTGTTCATCGAAAATAGTGAATAACTCACCACAGGTTAATGAGAAGGGGGTGCTTGAAAGGATGCACATAACTCTGCAATGTTGGGTTGTATTGGAGAGAGTCTCAGTCTTAAATCATTTCCCACACACAGTCTGTGCCTGTATTTAGTTTTCATGCTAGTGAGGGCCGACAATCCACTCTCACATAGGTACGTGGTTGCTAAGGGCATCAATGTCTTAACAGCGCCATTTGCCAAGGCAGGATACTCTGAGCGCAGCCCTATCCAGAAATCTGGTGGTGGCTTCTGATTAAATAACATTTTCACAGAACCGCGTGTTGTAATTTCGATGAGTCGCTCTTGTTCAGATATGGGTAAGTGGACTGGAGGCAGGGCATGAAAGGGATAACGAATCCAGTTGTTTGAGTCATCCGTTTCGGGAAAGTACCTGCGTATTTGCTCACCCAACTCACTCAGGTGCTTCGTTATATCACATTTGACATTGTCAGTAAGCTTGAGTTCATTTGCACACAAAAAAATAATGGAAAGATCTGTGTGTTGTCCTTGTTTATGCAGACAGAGAAGAGCTCCAACTTCTTAATCATAGCCTCAATTTTGTCCTGCACATTGGATATAGTTGCGGAGAGAAAAAACATCACCCAGATAGGCCAGTCGTGTGAGGGACTCATCATCATGCAAGTGAAAATGATGGTCAATAATGAAAACTTGAAGCTCGTCTCTCAATTAAAAAAAAAAAGTGTCAATACTTTGCCCCTTTATAACCAGCGCACTTCTGTATGTTGTAAAAGCGTCACATGGTCGCTGCCCATATAATTGTATAATGCAGAAAATACAAGAGAGTTCAGGGGCCTTGCACTAACAAAGTTAACCATTGTAGTGTCCAAAACATATTTCAATCTGTAAGGCATTCCCTTGGCAGCAAGAGCCTCTCGGTGGATGCTACAGTCTACCCCAGAGCTTCTCGGTGGATGCTCCAGTCTACCCAAGAGCCTCTCGGTGGATGCTACAGTCTACCCAAGAGCCTCTCGGTGGATGCTGCAGTGTACCCAAGAGCCTCTCGGTGGATGCTGCAGTAAGAACTGTGGTGGAATTACTGTCATCAAAAGGAGAAACTTTTAACCTTTTTAAAAACAATCAAACCTTATTATTTAATTAGTGCAGTAATGGAGCTGGTCAGTAACCACCCCTGAAGGTGACCACTGAGAACTCAACCAGCTGGTTTGAGACACAGCGTTTTATAGCAAAGTCCATCCTCCTTCAGTCTACATGACAAACAACAGATGTATGGAATGGGTCAGGTCTGGTCCCCCAACTCCATACTGGAGCCATCTCGCCCTGGCACACCCCAATACAGAAACATTAACTCATGCTCTGGAATGCGGTATCACCCAAAGACATGGTAATCTCCTGTCAGTGTTAAATCTCCCAGGAGGTCCACTTTCAGTTCACACAGACACAATAGAGTTATAAAACAACCATTTGATGCAATAAAAGTATTATAACATAATCTTGTTATTTGTATCTTGTTATTTCCACCATAGTACCCAAGTGGCATCGGGAGAAACTGCTTGCTCTCGCGTTACCACTCCACTATGTCTCCCTGTCATGACTTTTGTGCCATCAGTACAGATATCCCTTCTTATTAATGGTATCTATTGCTTTTACTCAAAAAAGTCGTATGGACTGTTAGTGGAATTCCCGCGAGAGAGTAACGGTTAATGTGATTGGATGTTAATTATTTGACTAGACTTCCTGTATTTGACATTGTGTTCTTATTTCACTGAACACTAGATGGTTTAATTTTTATTTTTGACAGTGAAACGAGGCTACTCGGGCGAGAAAAAAACTCATCCAAATGTATTGCCCCGTTGGAAAATATAAATGGACTGTTTGAAAATGTTTTTGTTTTTTTAAACAAAAAATAAATACATTTAAAAAAATGTGAATCACATTTTTATTTGGCGTACCCCCGACAGCTTTGCGTGTACTTCTGGGGGTAGACATTTGACTTCAGACTCTAGTAGGGTGAGGCCGGGTGCTGCAGACTGTTCTAGTGTCCTCCCCAATTCATTGATATATATGTTGAAGAGGGTGGGGCTTAAGCTGCATCCTTGTCTCACCCCCCAGCCCTGTAGGAAGATATTTTTTTTTGTTGCCAATTTTAACCACACACTTGTTGTTTGTGCACATGGATTTTATAATGCCATATGTTTTTCCCCCAACACCACTTTCCATCAATTTGAATAGCAGGCCCTCATGCCAAATTGAGTAGAAAGCTTCTTTTTTTTTTATCAATAAAGCATGAAAATTCTTTACCTTTGTTTTGGTTAGTTTGTTTGTCAATTTGTGTATACAGGGTGAATACGTGGTCTGTCGTACGGTAAATTGGTAAAAAATACAATTTGACATTCACTCATTACATTGTTTTCGCTGAGGAAATGTACGAGTCTGCTGTTCATGATAATTAAGGATTAGGATAAGGATTTCCCAAGGATTGCTGTCCCACGGTAGTTACTGGGGTCCCACGGTAGTTACTGGGGTCAAATTTGTCTTTTGTGGATTGGGGTGATCAGTCCTTGGTTCCAAATATTAGGGAAGATGCCAGAGCTAAGGATGATGTTTAAGTATAGCCAATTGTAGTTTGCAGACTGTATATTTTATTACTTCATTGAGGATACCATCAACACCACAGGTCTTTTGGGGTTGGAGGGTTTTTATTTTGTCCTGTAGCCCATTCAATGTAATGGGAGAATCTAGTGGGTTCTGGAATCCAGTGGGTTCTGGAATCCAGTGTGTTCTGTTAGTCTTTAATAGTTGATTCTAATGTTTTTATTTGATCATGTATATATTTTTGCTGTTTGTTCTTTGTTATAGAGTCAAAAAGATTGGAGAAGTGGTTTATCCATACATCTCCATTTTGGATAGATAACTCTTCGTGTTGTTGTTTGTTTTGTGTTTTCCAATTTTCCCAGAATTGCTTAGATTCTATGGATTCTTCAATTACATCGAGCTGATTTCTGATGTGCTGTTCCTTCTTTTTCCGTTGTGTATTTCTGTATTGTTTTAGTGATTCACCATAGTGAAGGTGTAGACTCAGGTTTTCTGGGTCTCTATGTTTTTGGTTGGATAGGCCTCTCAATTTCTTTCTTAGGTTTTTGCATTCTTCATCAAACCATTTGTCATTGTTGTTCTTCTTCTTAGGTTGTCTGCTTGACATTTTTAGATTTGAAAGGGAAGATGAGAGGTCAAATATACTGTGTAGGTTTTCTACTGCCAAGTTTACACCTTCACTATTACAGTGGAACGTTATGTCCAGGAAATTGTCTAAAAGGGATTGAATTTGTTGTTGCCTAATAGTTTTTTGGTAGATTTCCACACTACTCTCCTTCCATCTATATCAGTTCCTAATATTATTCATCTCCTTCGATTTGATGCCTCATGATTGAGTATTGCTCTGTTCAAGTAGTCTGTGATTTTGCTGTGGTCTGATAGGGATGTCAGTGGACTGACTGAACGCTCGAAAAGACTGGGTTGAGGTCAGTGATAAAGTAGTCTACAGTACTACTGCCAAGAGATGAGCTATTTGTATACCTACCATAGGAGTCCCCTCGAAGCCTACCATTGACTATGTACATACCCAGCATCCGACAGAGCTGCAGGAGTTGTGACCTGTTTTTGTTGGTTATGTTGTCGTTGTTGTGTCTAGGGGGGGGCATATGGGGGAGGGAAAACTCTCTCTTCGAGGTGAAAGAGGCAGGGCCTGGGAGCAGCAGCCATTTTAACATCTGTTTGGCTATCATCTACTGGGTGGTTCTAGTCTCACACACACACACACACACACACACACACACACACACACACACACACACACACACACACACACACACACACACACACACACACACACACAAGCCTGAGGGCCTTGAGCTCTGCGTTTACTTACTTTGTCGTCTGGCAGCCGGTGCGGAGCCTCTTCCTGAGACTAGCAGAAGATTAATGCTACTCTGGATTGCAGCAACAAAAAAAACCCCACAAAGGGCGATCCATCTGAGTCAGGACAGATTGGACAGCCCTGTAGTGTAGCGGGTGAGAATGATGGCTATTTATCATGGGGCAGCCATTACACATTACACAATGGCTAAACAGCAGTGGACACACACACACACGGACACACACACACGGACACACACACACGGACACACACACACGGACACACACACACGGACACACACACACGGACACACACACCTACAAGCCCCTCACAGTCTCACATCAGAATTAGACTCTCGTCCATGTCTCCCAAACATCAAATTTCTAAATTGTTCCGAACATCAAATTTCAAAGGGTTTAAGGTTTACGTTTAGGCTTTAACTCTGAATGTTTAAGGTTAGGGTTAGTCACATTACAGTAGCATCGCCATTAGAGCTCTTAGCATTGTGTTCATTTTTATTAGCTTAGTCTAGCTTAGTTTACAAAGTTACCTTAATGTGTACTGATCTACTGTGCATTGATTGGTATATTTATGTATTTGCAGTTTCCAACTTTTCTGCATTAAACCAAAAGACAAACCCCTACCTGCCTGTTCCTTGGAGGACTTGAGTACTGATAAGAGTTCAGCGACCTGTTTAACTCAACACCTTGGGAGTACAGCGTTCTGTTTAACTCAACACCTTGGGAGTACAGCGTTCTGTTTAACTCAACACCTTGGGAGTACAGCGTTCTGTTTAACTCAACACCTTGGGAGTACAGCGTTCTGTTTAACTCAACACCTTGGGAGTACAGCGACCTGTTTAACTCAACACCTTGGGAGTACAGCGTTCTGTTTAACTCAACACCTTGGGAGTACAGCGACCTGTTTAACTCAACACCTTGGGAGTACAGCGTAGAGCGAATACAAAACAGCAAAATGGTAACCACACACCAGGTACTACAACGATGGATGTTGGATACCGACTACTGCGTCATCTGCGGCTACAGAAGGACGACAGTAGCCAGACACTTGTCCTCGCTGCTACAATGGATCCTGCAAGCAATAAAGATGTTCCTGCTGACAACAAATCACAAGATGGTATCAACACCGGGACCCATCTCCTCTCGGAAGTCATCCCGCTCCTCTGTCAAGTCACATGCAAGCATTGCCACAGCCAAAGCTAGACCTGGGGCAGCTAAAGTCAGATGAGTCCAGTCACTACACTACTTTCTCCTCTAACTTTCATTTTATAGTTCAATGAAAAAGGATTCGATCTTTTGCAATAAACAGTAGCCTAGGCCAATGTTTATTTTAGTCGCTCTCTCCCTCCCCTCAGCAGTAGGCGCACGTGAGATGAGCAGCCGGAACCAGATTCGGCTGTAACATAAGTTAGTCGTTTTATTGAGTTGCCATTGGCTGACACAGATAACAAGCTAGCGGAGTTCTCATCACACAATTAGAAGAGAACAGGTCCAATTGGATCCAATCGGTACTGGTGGAAACTGGTGGAAACATTCAGGTACTGGTGGAAACTGGTGGAAACATTCAGGTACTGGCGGAAACATTCAGGTACTGGCGGAAACTGGCGGAAACATTCAGGTACTGGTGGAAACTGGCGGAAACATTCAGGTACTGGTGGAAACATTCAGGTACTGGTGGAAACATTCAGGTACTGGCGGAAACATTCAGGTACTGGCGAAAACTAGCGGAAACATTCAGGTACTGGTGGAAACATTCAGGTACTGGCGGAAACATTCAGGTACTGGCGGAAACTAGCGGAAACATTCAGGTACTGGCGGAAACTGGCGGAAACATTCAGGTACTGGCGGAAACATTCAGGTACTGGCAGAAACATTCAGGTAGTGGTGGAAACTGGCGGAAACATTCAGGTAGTGGTGGAAACTGGCAGAAACATTCAGGTACTGGCAGAAACATTCAGGTACTGGCAGAAACATTCAGGTACTGGCAGAAACATTCAGGTACTGGCAGAAACATTCAGGTACTGGTGGAAACATTCAGGTACTGGTGGAAACATTCAGGTACTGGTGGAAGCATTCAGGTACTGGTGGAAGCATTCAAGTACTGGTGGAAACATTCAGGTACTGGTGGAAACATTCAGGTAGTGGTGGAAACTGGCGAAAACATTCAGTTACTGGCAGAAACATTCAGGTACTGGCGGAAACATTCTTGGCCAGATGGCGCAAAGAATACCTCAATACGTTGGAAAGTTGTCAGAAATGGCAGCGCAAGCGACCCAACCTGAAGGAAGGAGACGTTGTTCCAACGAAGGACAATCTGGTAAGAAGGAAACAATAGCCAATGGGTCGTCATTGTGAAGGCTCTTCCCGGCAAAGATGGAATGGTCAGGAAGTTGGAAGTTAAAGTGACCTGACACCATGTCTCCAAGACCCATCTCATAGATCGTCCTCTTGTCCCCTAAAGATAAGTTTATGTAAATATGTCAGAAGTGGCATCTTAAAAGACACCGGGCGGGGAGTGTTAAGTGTGCCTTGAATTCTAAATACATCACAGACAGTGTCACCAGCAAAGCACCCCCACACCTCCTCCTCCATGCTTCACGGTGGGAAATACACATGCGGAGATCATCCGTTCATCCACACCGCGCCTCACAAAGACACGGCTGTTGGGACCAAAATCTAACAATAAAATCTCCAATTTGGACTCCAGACCAAAGGACAAATTTCCACCAGTCTAATGTCCATTTCTCGTGTTTCTTTGCCCAAACAAGTCTCTTCTACTTATTGATGTTGTTGGGGTCATGATGGGGGCTGTACCAAATGTTTGATGTATTATATTAATTGATTACGCTAATGTTGTATTGATAGAAGGGTGGGGGGGTTAAGACCCCTCCCTCCTCACATTTATAGGGTCCTAGACTACAGATTAACAATATATATATTCATTATAGAGGTTTAATATTGTTCCACGGTCTTTTCTAGTCTCTGCCTCTTATAAAGAAACGGTCTGAGAAATTTGTGACTGTGACAGAACTCTGCAGGGGAGTGTAAGAGAAGAGACTTGTCATACATTCCACGATAAATCAAATTGGGGAGTAGACATTTACTGCTGAGTCTTTAGATAACACAAACTCTTGTTTATATAGTTGTGAATGCATGGGTTTGGTCTCATGAGTAGAAGGTAATGACATAGGCAGTTACATCACTAGGGGTTGACTGCAGGCATAATAAAACAACTCGGAAACATGCGTGCTATGTTCCCGTTGTCAACTTCTGTCTGCAATTGCATTAATAAATAAATGAATGATTGATTTAATTAAAATATATTGTCTGAATGCTAATTTCACCAATGAGCCAATGACTGACAAGGAACGAAGCCCAACATTTGCCAGGAGTGAGTGTCCACCCCGGTTGAAGGAGATTCCACACCATGGTGCCAGAGCTCCAAATGAAACAAGGTAAGCAAGACACCTGTTTAATCTAAGTCTGTGATTAATTGGCATTCACTGGTGTGGTTTCCCTCTAACAAGTAAGTGGCACCTCACTCACTCTAAAATACAGACATACACTTTGAATATGACATACTCTGAGAAATTACGTAACGGGCTATTGGTGAAATGCAATAAATGAATGAAAGGAATGATTGATGATTTTATTTTATTTGTTAGAAGTATTTCAGCGACAATTACCCAATACTAGTTGGCGGAGGTCATTCAGCGTTAATCACCTACTTTTATTTGTTAGAGGTAATTCAGCAACAATTACCCAGATACTAGTTATTTATTGTTATTTTGTAGAGGTACCAAGTGAATGAGTTGAGTAGTTTATGAATAGTGGTAAATCTGTGTGAAATTGTCAGAGTGAATGAGTTGAGTTGTTTAATGAATAGTGGTAATTCTGCGTGAGTGAATGAGCTGAATAGTGCGTTGTATGTTTCATTGTTTGTTTGTCTGTGGATTATGGCGGGGGTTTTATTGGGTATTATGGCGGGGGTTTCATTGTGGATTATGGCGGGGGTTTTATTGTGGATTATGGCGGGGGTTTTATTGTGGATTATGGCAGGGGTTTTATTGTGGATTATGGCAGGGGTTTTATTGTGGATTATGGCAGGGGTTTTATTGTGGATTATGGCGGGGTTTTTATTGTGGATTATTGCGGGGGTTTTATTGTGGATTATGGCGGGGGTTTTATTGTGGATTATGGCGGGGTTTTATTGTGGATTATGGCAGTTTTTTTTTATTGTGGATTATGGCAGGGGTTTTATTGTGGATTATGGCGGGGTTTTATTGTGGATTATGGCGGGGGTTTTATTGTGGATTATGGCGGGGTTTTATTGTGGATTATGGCGGGGGTTTTATTGTGGATTATGGCAGGGGTTTTATTGTGGATTATGGCGGGGTTTTATTGGGGATTATGGCGGGGTTTTATTGTGGATTATGACGGGGGTTTTATTGTGGATTATGGCGGGGTTTTATTGTGGATTATGGCGGGGTTTTATTGTGGATTATGGCGGGGGTTTTATTGTGGATTATGGCGGGGGTTTTATTGTGGATTATGGCAGGGGTTTTATTGTGGATTATGGCAGGGGTTTTATTGTGGATTATGGCGGGGTTTTATTGTGGATTATGGCGGGGGTTTTATTGTGGATTATGGCGGGGTTTTATTGGGGATTATGGCGGGGGTTTTATTGTGGATTATGGCGGGGTTTTATTGTGGATTATGGCAGGGTTTTATTGTGGATTATGGCGGGGTTTTATTGTGGATTATGGCGGGGTTTTATTGTGGATTATGGCGGGGTTTTATTGTGGATTATGGCGGGGGTTTTATTGGGTAATGGCTCAATGGTGGAATAAAACGTTAGGAGTAGAACAGAAGTTATTTGAATAAAAGGTTGAACATATTTGTTCGTGACACTTTCCTACCGTAGGACACTATCGGAAATGTACAACCCTTAGTGTACCAGTAAAAGTATAACAAGGAAGTTCTGTAGAGATTTTCATAGACAGTTACTTTGTGATTCTATCACCAGGGGACACTGGTGAATATAATATTACTGTTACTCTATACCTTTAAGATATAATATCAGGAATTGAAGTCTATCGTGCGGTTGTCTACGTGAGGCTCGTGTGTGAAATATATTTAAGTTTAGTAGAACCATTTACAATAGCCTGGAGTAAGTGAGAGTAGAATTAGGATTTCAGTATCACACACTGAAAGGAGATAGAGAGGAATTTATATAGGCATATTCATACATATTACACCCACTTTAGGACAACCCTATAGAAATTGGAAAACACATTACACGCAGACCATCTAAATAAAAAGCCGGAGCACCATGGCAACAGTCAACCCAGAATGAGGAGATAGGAGCAATGAAGCCTGTGTCACGCCTGTTGAATATATGCAAAAGACGTTTCTCGCTGTGGAATTAAAATGTGCTTTAAAAAAAATGGCATGTCTGGACAGAGATGGCAGGAGGAAATAGATATCCAATGGCTGGTTCATTCAACAAGACTAGGTTGGATTTAGTCAAGGAGATAATTCAGACAGGAAGAATGGACAAGGAGAATGGGGATGAAGAGAAGTGTATCAGAAACTGGGATGGGAATGATGATGCTGGAGGGACAGAGCTATTGCTCTTAAACGTTAGTTAAACCAAATGCATGCTTTTCAACCGTTCGCTGCCCGCACCCGCCCGCCTGCCTGACTAGCATCACCACCGTGGACGGTTCCGACCTAGAATATGTGGACAGCTATAAATACCTAGGTGAAAACCTGTAAAACCGGCAGTGTATCAAATACTTGTTCTCCCCACTGTATGTGTCTGACTAGACTGTAAACTCTCCTTCCAGACTCATATTAAACATCTCCAATCCAAAATCAAATCTAGAAATCGGCTTTCTATTTCGCAACAAAGCCTCCTTCACTCACGCCGCCAAACTTACCCTAGTAAAACTGACTATCCTACCGATCCTCGACTTCAGCGATGTCATCTACAAAATTGTTTCCAATACTCTACTCAGCAAACTGTATGCAGTTTATCACAGTGCCATCCGTTTTGTTACCAAATCACCTTATACCACCCACCACTGCGACCTGTATGCTCTAGTCGGCTGGCCCTTGATACATATTCCGTCGCCAGACCCACTGGCTCCAGGTCATCTATAAGTCTATGCTAGGTAAAGCTCTGCCTTATCTCAGTTCACTGGTCACGATGGCAACACCCATCCGTAGCTAGCACTCCAGCAGGTGTATCTCACTGGTCATCCCCAAAGCCAACACCTCATTTGGCCGCCTTTCCTTCCAGTTCTCTGCTGCCAGTGACTGGAACGAATTGCAAAAAAAACTTCAAACATCTGCTATCTGAGCAGGTAACCGATCGCTGCAGCTGTACATAGTCCATCTGTAAATAGCCCACCCAATCTACCTACCTCATCCCCATACTGTTTTTATTTTCTTTTCTGCTCTTTTGCACACCAGTATCTCTACTTGCACATCATCATCTGATCATTTATCACTCCTGTGTTAATCTGCTAAATTGTAATTATTCGCTCCTATGGCCTATTTATTGCCTTACCTCCTCATGCCTTTTGCACACAATGTATATAGACTTTCTTTTTTCCTACTGTGTCATTGACTTGTTTATTGTGTTATTGGCTTGTTTATTGTTTACTCCATGTGTAACTCTGTGTTGTTGTCTGTGTCACACTGCTTTGCTTTATCTTGACCAGGTCGCAGTTGTAAATGAGAACTTGTTCTCAACTGGCCTACCTGGTTAAATAAAGGTGTTCTCAACTGGCCTACCTGGTTAAATAAAGGTGTTCTCAACTGGCCTACCTGGTTAAATAAAGGTGTTCTCAACTAGCCTACCTGGTTAAATAAAGGTGTTCTCAACTGGTCTACCTGGTTAAATAAAGGTGTTCTCAACTGGCCTACCTGGTTAAATAAAGGTGTTCTCAACTGGCCTACCTGGTTAAATAAAGGTGTTCTCAACTGGCCTACCTGGTTAAATAAAGGTGTTCTCAACTGGCCTACCTGGTTAAATAAAGGTGTTCTCAACTGGCCTACCTGGTTAAATAAAATAAAGGTGTTCACAACTGGCCTACCTGGTTAAATAAAGGTGTTCTCAACTGGCCTACCTGGTTAAATAAAGGTGTTCTCAACTAGCCTACCTGGTTAAATAAAGGTGTTCTCAACTGGTCTACCTGGTTAAATAAAGGTGTTCTCAACTGGCCTACCTGGTTAAATAAAGGTGTTCTCAACTGGCCTACCTGGTTAAATAAAGGTGTTCTCAACTGGCCTACCTGGTTAAATAAAGGTGTTCTCAACTGGCCTACCTGGTTAAATAAAGGTGTTCTCAACTGGCCTACCTGGTTAAATAAAGGTGTTCTCAACTGGCCTACCTGGTTAAATAAAATAAAGGTGTTCACAACTGGCCTACCTGGTTAAATAAAGGTGTTCTCAACTGGCCTACCTGGTTAAATAAAGGTGTTCTCAACTGGCCTACCTGGTTAAATAAAGGTGTTCTCAACTGGTCTACCTGGTTAAATAAAGGTGTTCTCAACTAGCCTACCTGGTTAAATAAAGGTGTTCTCAACTGGTCTACCTGGTTAAATAAAGGTGTTCTCAACTGGCCTACCTGGTTAAATAAAGGTGTTCTCAACTGGCCTACCTGGTTAAATAAAGGTGTTCTCAACTGGCCTACCTGGTTAAATAAAGGTGTTCTCAACTGGCCTACCTGGTTAAATAAAGGTGTTCTCAACTGGCCTACCTGGTTAAATAAAGGTGTTCTCAACTGGCCTACCTGGTTAAATAAAGGTGTTCACAACTGGCCTACCTGGTTAAATAAAGGTGTTCTCAACTGGCCTACCTGGTTAAATAAAGGTGTTCTCAACTGGCCTACCTGGTTAAATAAAGGTGTTCTCAACTGGCCTACCTGGTTAAATAAAGGTGTTCTCAACTGGCCTACCTGGTTAAATAAAGGTGTTCTCAACTGGCCTACCTGGTTAAATAAAGGTGTTCTCAACTGGCCTACCTGGTTAAATAAAGGTGTTCTCAACTGGCCTACCTGGTTGAATAAAGGTGTTCTCAACTGGCCTACCTGGTTGAATAAAGGTGTTCTCAACTGGCCTACCTGGTTAAATAAAGGTGTTCTCAACTGGCCTACCTGGTTAAATAAAGGTGTTCTCAACTGGCCTACCTGGTTAAATAAAGGTCAAATAAAATAAAATCAGTCACACACGTGAACCTTGTGCCTGCAGGGTATGTGCTTTTCACCACTCTGCATTATGGTGACCCACGAACATGGACAGGAAGAGGAGGTGGGCCCGCCAGACCCCCTCGTGACTGCAACAACACTCAACGCTGGTCCTGTGGGCCGTTGGGGCACGTGAGTTCGCAGTGTGGGGAAAATGAAAGAGGAAGAGGTTACACAGAGGAAAAGGAAACTTCGGGCCTGGCAGAGGAAAAGGAAACTTCGGGCCTGGCAGAGGAAAAGGAAACTTCGGGCCTGGCAGAGGGAAAGGAAACTTCGGGCCTGGCAGAGGGAAAGGAAACTTCGGGCCTGGCAGAGGGAAAGGAAACTTCGGGCCTGGCAGAGGAAAAGGAAACTTCGGGCCTGGCAGAGGAAAAGGAAACTTTGCTAATGACAGGACAGCCATGGCCAATGGGGGAGGACAGCCATGGCCAATGGGAAATCAGAACACAAACAGTTATTTTTTCCCCTCAGAATCAACAATGAAGGAGCCTGACTCCCCTGCTTCAGTATGACTTCAGTGATGGAAGAGAAGAGCCAATGGTTACTCTTAAATGTTAATGGACATGACTTGCCATTTCTAACAGACACTGGAGCTCACTGTTCGTGTTTAGACAAACCTGGACAAGTTGTTGGTCTCTGAGCAAATCATCAGTAACAATAACAGGGACATCTGAACAGCCCAGGAATGTGTACTGGACAAAAATGTACCTCTGCTTGACTTTGACATGGTGCTGTTCGTTGATGCTTCTGCCTAGATAGATCAAAGCACAGGGAAGAAACATGTAGGATTTGCTGTAGTAGATGTGGAAGGTGATTTTGAGGTTATACGGCCCCAACAGAACATTTATCAGCGTAACAGGCAGATTTATTAGCTCGGGAACACAGCTTGTGAATTGGGGGAAGGGAAGGCCCTTACTGTCTACTCAGACTCAACATATGCTACTGGGGTTTGTTTGTCATGGTGTGGGATTTGGAAAGCAAGAGAGTTTACTAATACCACAGGCACACCAATTAAAAACAGACTTTGTTGAACAGTTGATTGAAGCTATGTGAAATCCTAACACATTGGCTATTGTTAAGGCGCACACGGACTGGAGTGATTATGCTAGAATTGGTAACATCATAGCTGATGAGGAGGCCAAGATGGCTGCTTCTCGTTGTCACACACAGGCATTTGATTTTTTTTCTTGTTGTTTGTGTCCATCTGAAGCTACGGATCTTAAGAAACAGCAGCAGGCTGATATTCTCAGTCACCAGGTGTGGAGGGAGAGAGGCTCTCTGTCCTAGGTCTGGCTCACGGCTACATCTTCTGTCTGGCACGCCCTGTTCACCATCCACCAATGATCTTTAATATTTGCCGATTGGCTCATGGAGTGAGCCATTCGGTCAAAGGGGGATATGGTGGAGGAGAAGATTTCGGCCCAATGGTTTTGCCAAAATTTGTAAAACAGCACGTAAAACAGTTTATCGTTGCGCGACATCTTTGTTATTTAACGTAGACAAGGGGACTCCACTGTAACCAGGGAAGTTCCCACTCCAAAAGGACCTTTGACCTTGCTATGGATTTCATAGGCATGGTAGAGCAGAAAGAAAGAAAGAGACACTACCTGGTGATAATTGACAGGTTAACTAGGTGGGTGGAACCATCCCACCCACCAACTGTGTTGCGTGAACAATCGCACAATTGCTAGCCAGGGAAATCATACTCAGGTTCGGAGTGCCTGAGGTTTTGTCTGCAGACAATGGGACCCATCTCACAGGAGATTTAAAATTCTACAATGTGATTTTCTGGATTTTTTTTTCTCATTGTGTCTGTCATAGTCGAAGTGTACCTATGATGAAAATTACAGACGTCTCTCATCTTTTTAAGTGGGAGAACTTGCACAATTGGTGGCTGACAAAAATACTTTTTTTGCCCCCACTGTAACTGAGACACAGTGTGACCATCTTAAGTACATGAAGGAACTCACTTCTGTTGTGTACGTTTTCTTCACTTTCACACGAGGAAAGCAGCAGAACCAATCACCAGGTGAGGATGACCACCTGCGACCCTGAAGAGTCATCAGACGTCGAGGACACCATCACACACTACGGAGGTGAAACAAGAAAATCGCAACCATGGAAACACATATGCAGAGTATTTGTTGTTCTCCAAAATCCGACTCCTTCTCTTTGTGGACGGACGGGCATGTGGAGATGTATAAACGGGTGAAAGCAGGGACAGACATAGGATTACAGGGGAAGGGGATCATATAGGCATCAGTCTATATCCCACTACCTGATGTAATTTAACTCAATCAGAACACATCTGGCACACGGGGAATGATTTCCCAGAAACCCACCTCCACAGCCTTTCTGTGGGGAACCCAGGTAGTACTAATGGGAAATAATGATTTTGGATGTAGATGACACCATTTTAGGAACAATACAAGGGTTTGACAAAGAAACAGCAGTTATACTATTCTGATGTTGGTCACTAGGGGGAAGGAAGCAGCAGTTATACTATTCTGATGTTGGTCACTAGGGGGAAGGAAGCAGCTGTTATACTATTCTGATGTTGGTCACTAGGGGGAAGGAAGCAGCAGTTATACTATTCTGATGTTGGTCACTAGGGGGAAGGAAGCAGCAGTTATACTATTCTGATGTTGGTCACTAGGGGGAAGGAAGCAGCAGTTATACTATTCTGATGTTGGTCACTAGGGGGAAGGAAGCAGCAGTTATACTATTCTGATGTTGGTCACTAGGGGGAAGGAAGCAGCAGTTATACTATTCTGATGTTGGTCACTAGGGGAAGGAAGCAGCTGTTATACTATTCTGATGTTAGTCACTAGGGGAAGGAAGCAGCAGTTATACTATTCTGATGTTGGTCACTAGGGGAAGGAAGCAGCTGTTATACTATTCTGATGTTGGTCACTAGGGGAAGGAAGCAGCAGTTATACTATTCTGATGTTGGTCACTAGGGGGAAGGAAGCAGCAGTTATACTATTCTGATGTTGGTCACTAGGGGAAGGAAGCAGCAGTTATACTATTCTGATGTTGGTCACTAGGGGGAAGGAAGCAGCAGTTATACTATTCTGATGTTGGTCACTAGGGGAAGGAAGCAGCAGTTATACTATTCTGATGTTGGTCACTAGGGGAAGGAAGCAGCTGTTATACTATTCTGATGTTGGTCACTAGGGGGAAGGAAGCAGCAGTTATACTATTCTGATGTTGGTCACTAGGGGAAGGAAGCAGCAGTTATACTATTCTGATGTTGGTCACTAGGGGAAGGAAGCAGCAGTTATACTATTCTGATGTTGGTCACTAGGGGAAGGAAGCAGCAGTTATACTATTCTGATGTTGGTCACTAGGGGGAAGGAAGCAGCAGTTATACTATTCTGATGTTGGTCACTAGGGGAAGGAAGCAGCAGTTATACTATTCTGATGTTGGTCACTAGGGGGAAGGAAGCAGCAGTTATACTATTCTGATGTTGGTCACTAGGGGGAAGGAAGCAGCAGTTATACTATTCTGATGTTGGTCACTGGGGGAAGGAAGCAGCAGTTATACTATTCTGATGTTGGTCACTAGGGGGAAGGAAGCAGCATGGGAAGTTGTAGTAATGGGTAAACAGATTTTAGTCAGTTGCCACTAGATGTGCAGAATTTGAAGGCAGTAGTGACCAGAGACGAAATGGCACATATTGGCTAAAGACGGAGTTCCGTTGGAATAAACGATGAGGATTACTGTGTCATGTTACTTCCTGACAACATCACAGCTATTATTTAACGACCTAAATTAGGAGGTACTCTGGGAAAAGCTGTCAACATCGTCTTTGACCAAATTGGACACTGGTTTAATGGTGTATTTGGAGACGTGATGGGTGAGGTAATGATGTTCCTGTTTGCCATGATTGTTCCACTTCTGGACGACTGTGTTTTGCTGTTGCTTTATGTATATGAAAGTGCTTGGCTAAAAAGTCTGTTGAACATTTGGGAATTATGGGACACATGTATGTTGGGGTGGTCTTGCCAATCTTTTCTCAGTCTCCTGATGGGGAAAAGGTTTTGTCGTGTCCTCTTCACCACTGTCTCGGTATGTTTGGAACATGATAGTTGGTGATGTGGACGCCAAGGAACTTGAAACTCTCGATCCGCTCCACTACAGCACCATCGATGTTAATGGGGTCCTGTCCGGCCCGTCTTTTCCTGTAGTCCACGATAAGCTCCTTTGTTTTGCTCACATTGAGGGAGAGGTTGTTGTCCTGGCACCACACTGCCAGTTCTCTGACCACCTCCCTATAGGCCGTCTCATCGTTGTCGGTGATCAGGCCTACCACTGTTGTGTCTTCATCAAACTTAGTGATGGTGTTGGAATTGTGTTTGGCCACGCAGTCGTGGTTGAACAGGGAATACAGGAGGGGACTAAGTACACACCCCTGAGGGGCACCAGTGTTGAGGATCAGCGTGGCAGACGTGTTGTTACCTACCCTCACCACCTGGGGGCAGCCCGTCAGGAAGTCCAGGATTCAGTTGCAGAGGGAGGTGTTTAGTCCCAGGATCCTTAGCTTAGTGATGAGCTTTGAGGGCACTATGGTGTTGAACACTGAGCTATAGTCAATGAACAGCATTGTCACATAGGTGTTCCTTTTGTCAAGGTGGGAAAGGGCAGTGTGGAGTGCTATTGAGATTGCGTCATCTGTGGATCTGTTGGGGGGGTATGCGAATTGGAGTTGGTCTAGGGTTTCTGGGATGATGGTGTTGATGTGAGACATGACCAGCCTATCAAAGCACTCCATGGCTACTGACGTGAGAGCCAGGGGCAGTAATCATTTAGGCAGGTTACCTTCGCTTCCTTGGGCACAGGGACTATGATGGTCTGCTTGAAACATGTACAGTTGAAATCGGAAGTTTACATACACTTAGGTTGGAGTCATTAAAACTCGTTTTTCAACCACTCCACAAATTTCTTGTTAACAAACTATAGTTTTGGCAAGTCGGTTAGGACATCTACTTTGTGCATGACACAAGTCATTTCTCCAACAATTGTTTACAGACAGATTATTTCACTGTATCACAATTCCAGTTGACTGTGCCTTTAAGTAGCTTGGAAAATTCCAGAAAATGATGTCATGGCTTCTGATAGGCTAATTGTCAGCATTTGAGTCAATTGGAGGTGTACCTGTGGATGTATTTCAAGGCCTACCTTCAAACTCAGTGCCTCTTTGCTTCACATCATGGGAAAATCAAAAGAAATCAGCAAAGACCTCAGAAAAAAAATTGTAGACCTCCAGAAGTCTGGTTCATCCTTGGGAGCAATTTCCAAATGCCTGAAGATACCACATTCATCTGTACATACAATAGTATGCAAGTATAAACACCATGGGACCACGCAGCCGTCATACCACTCAGGAAGGAGACGCGTTCTGTCTCCTAGAGATGAAAGTACTTTGGTACGAAAAGTGCAAATCAATCCCAGAACAACAGCAAAGGACCTTGTGAAGATGCTGGAGGAAACAGGTACAAAAGTATCTATATCCACAGTAAAATGAGTCCTATATCGACAAAACCTGAAAAGCCGCTCAGCAAGGAAGAAGCCACTGCTCCAAAACCACCATAAAAAAGCCAGACTACGGTTTGCAACTGCACATTGGGACAAAGATTGTACTTTTTGGAGAAATGTCCTCTGGTCTGATGAAACAAAAATAGAACTGTTTGGCCATAATGACGATTGTTATGTTTGGAGGAAAAAGGGGGAGGCTTGCAAGCCGAAGAACACCATCCCAACCGTGAATCACGGGGGTGGCAGCATCATGTTATGGGGGTGCTTTGCTGCAGGAGGGACTGGTGCACTTCAAAATAGATGGCATCATGAGGAAAGAAAATTATGTGGATATATTGAAGCAGCATCTCAAGACATCAGTCAGGAAGTTAAAGCTTGGTCGGAAATGGGACTTCCAAATGGACAATGACCCCAAGCATATTTCCAAAGTTGTGGCAAAATGGCTTAAGGATAACAAAGTCAAGGTATTGGAGTGTCCATCACAAAGCCCTGACCTCAATCTTATAGAAAAATGGTGGGCAGAACTGAAAGTGTGTGCGAGCAAGAAGGCCTACAAACCTGACTTAGTTACACCAGCACTGTCAGGAGGAATGGGCCAAAATTCACCCAACTTATTGTGGGAAGCTTGTGGAAGGCTACCCATAATGTTTGACCCAAGTTAAACACTTTAAAGTCAATGCTACCAAATACTAATTGAGTGTATGCAATCTTCTGACCTACTGGGAATGTGATAAAATAAATAAAAGCTGAAATATATCATTATCACTACTATTATTCTGACATTTCACATTCTTAAAATAAAGTGGCGATCCTAACTGACCTGAGACAGGGCATTTTTACTAGGATTTAAGGCCAGGAATTGTGAAAAACTGAGTTTAAATGTATTTGGCAAGGTGTATGCAAACTTCTGTCTTCAACTGTAGGTATTACAGACTCGGTCAGGGAGAGGTTGAAAATGTCAGTGAAGACATTTGACAGTTGGTCCGCGCATGCTTTGAGTACACGTCCTGGAAATCTTTCTGTCCCAGCGGCTTTGTGAATGTTCACCTGTTTAAAGGTGTTGTTCTCATCGGCTACTGAGAACTTTATCACACAGTCATCCAGAACAGCTGGTGCTCTCGTGCATGCTTCAGTGTTGCTTGCCTCGAAGCGAGCATAAAAGGCATTTAGCTCGTCTGGGTTTCCCTTTGTAGTCTGTAATAGTTTTCAAGCCCTGCCACATCCGCCAAGTGTCAGAGCCGGTGTAGTAGGATTAAATCTTAATCCTGTATTGACGATTTGCTTGATTGATGGTTCGTTTTAGGGCATAGCAGGATTTTTTATAAGCGTCCGGATTAGTCTCCTGCTCCTTGAAAGCGTCAGCTCTAGCCTTTAGCTCGATGCGGATGTTGCCTATAATCCATGGCTTCTGGTTGGGATTTGTACGTACAGTCACTGTGGGGATGACGTCATTGATGCACTTATTGATGAAGCCGATGACTGAGGGATGTATTCCTCAATGCCGTTGGATGAATCACGGAACATATTCCAGTCTGTGCTAGCAAAACAGTCCTGTAGTGTAGCATCCGTGTCATCTGACCACTTCCGTATTGAGAGTCACCAGTACTTCCTGCTTTAGTTTTTGCTTGTAAGCAGGAATCAGGAGGATAGAATTATGGTCAGATTTGCCAAATGGAGGGTGGGGGAGAGCTTTGCACACATCTCTGTGTGTGGAGTAAAGGTGGTCTAGATTTCTTTTCCCCTGGTTGCACGTGACATGTTGGTAAAAATTTGGTAAAACTGATTTAAGTTTGCCTGCATTAACATCCCCGGCCACTAGGAGCACCGCTTCTGGGTGAGCATTTTCTTCTTTGCTTATGGCTTCAGAGTTGGTTGAGAGCAGTCTTAGTACCAGTTTTGTTTTGTGGTGGTAAATAGATGGCTACAAATAATACAGATGAGATCTCAGATCTCTTGGTAGATAATGTGGTCTACAGTTTATCATAAGGTGCTCTACCTCAGGCGAGCAATACCTTGAGACTTATTTAATATTAGACATCACGCACCAGCTGTTATTGACAAATAGACACACACCCCCACCCTTCGTCTTACCAGAAGTAGCGTCTCTGTTCTGCCGGTACATGGAAAATCCCGCTAGCTCTATATTGTTCGCATCGTCGTTCAGCCACTTTTAATGTCCCGTTGGTAGGATATTCTTAATAGTAGGTCATCAATTTTATTTTCCAATGATTGCACACTAGCAAGAAGAATGGAAGGCATTGGGAGTTCACTCGCTCGCCTCCGGATTCTCAGAAGGATCCCCAATCTGCGTGCCTTTTCTGTCTTTTCTTCACGCAAAAGGCGTGGATCTGGGCCTTTTCCAGTGAAAGCAGGATATAAAAAAAACAAGTTTCACAAAACATAAAACAATAACAAAATAGCACAATTGGTTGGGAGAATGTAAAACATCTGCCATGTTCTTCGGCGCAATCTTTGAGACTGCACTTGAAGAAACTTTCATAGTTCTTGAAATTTTCCGTATTGACGGACCCTCATGTCTTGAAGTAATGATGGACTGTCATTTCACTTTGCTGATTTGAGCTGTTCATGCCATAATATGGACTTAGTCTTTCACCAAATAGGGCTATCTTCAGTATACCACCCCTACCTTGTCAAAACACAACTGATTGGCTCAGACGCAGTAAGGAAAAAAATTCCACAAAATAACTTTGAAAAGGGACACCTGTTAATTTAAATGCATTCCAGGTGACTACCTCATAAAGCTGGTTGAGAGAATGCCAAGAGTGTGCAAAGCTGTCATCAAGGCAAAGTGTGGCTACTTTGAAGAATCTCAAATGTAAAATATATTTTGATGTTTAACACTTATTTTGGTTACTACATGACTCCATATGTGTCATTTCATAGTTTTGATGTCTTCATTATTATTCTACAATGTAGAAAATAGTAAAAAAATAATAATTAAAACCCTTGAATGAGTAAGTGTTCTAAGAATTTTGACCGGTTGTGTAAATATTGCGAGACAGGCATGTTTAGATGACAAACAAGAAATTAGTATCGTGACCAGTACTCATAAAGCATCTCATATTGCTGATCTAGAACCAGTTTCACCTTTCGGATCATGATTAAGAAAATATGTGTCACTATATTATATTTCTGTTTTCATTGTCACTTGTACCTGTCAAATATGCATAATCTGAAGTGACATTTCCATGCCTCTGTAATCTCCTTCTCCACCAGGATCCTTGACAACAAATCACTTTAAGAATAGATGGCCAGCCGTAGGGCAGCCTGTCAGACCTACCTGCTGTAGGACAGAAGTAGAGATAACTTCCAACTGAACGAGCTAACAGTATGTAGCCACTAGCCTCCACACAGTGTGACAGTCAGCAGGCTGTTGGGGCGTGAGGAAGGAGGGAGAGAAATGACTGAGGATGAGGCTCTGTATCAAGATCTTTTAGACAAGACAAACAGCATCCTTTCACATTGCTATTCATACCAATCATGTTTTCAGACCATATTTCTCTGTGTGTGTGTGTGTGTGTGTGTGTGTGTGTGTGTGTGTGCGCGCGAGACACCCTTGCCAGAGGGGTACACCACCAGATTATGTTGAGGAAGTGATTTGGGTTGACATTTTGTCACAGTCGTTCCACCGAAAAAAAGAAGATTCAATAATTTATTCAACCAGCCAGCGGGGCTGCCACTCTGAGCTCTCTCTGTTGTTTCCTTGTGTGTCATGTGGGTAGGTGAGCCACTGAGCTAAACAACAGGCCTCCTGACAAAGCAGCAGTTCTCACATGATCATGACAGCCTCAGGAGTAGAGGGATTTTCAGGAACAGGGCATCATTTCTAGCCGAGTGAATCCAGATTAAATGCTACTTTCATTTTTTATATTATCTCCGGGGTAACATTCAGTTTGGATTCACCAGGCTACATTATCTCCGGGGTAACATTCAGTTTGGATTCACCAGGCTACATTATCTCCGGAGTAACATTCAGTTTGGATTCACCAGGCTACATTATCTCCGGAGTAACATTCAGTTTGGATTCACCAGGCTACATTATCTCCGGGGTAGCATTCAGTTTGGATTCACCAGGCTACATTATCTCCGGAGTAACATTCAGTTTGGATTCACCAGGCTACATTATCTCCGGAGTAACATTCAGTTTGGATTAACCAGGCTACATTATCTCCGGAGTAACATTCAGTTTGGATTCACCAGGCAACATTATCTCCAGAGTAACATTCAGTTTGGATTCACCAGGCTACATTATCTCCAGAGTAACATTCAGTTTGGATTCACCAGGCTACATTATCTCCGGAGTAACATTCCGTTTGGATTCACCAGGCTACATTATCTCCGGAGTAACATTCCGTTTGGATTCACCAGGCTACATTATCTCCGGAGGAGCAGTAGAGGAATGTCTTCTTCTCAAAATGACAGCCGTTGTCGTTGCATTTTTAGTGTACATGTGTCCACTAATGACGATAACGTTACCCAGCATGCACTACCAACAGCTACTGTTTTGGATAATGTAAATAGTGTCTAAATGAAAACCAACAAGATATCTTGAGGTGTAACTTATTCGTTTATTTTAATTCCACACATTTTTCAAAAAAATTACAAAATACTCAAATGGAGAGAGAACACAGGACTCACTTTCTTATTATTTCTACTTTTTGTTTACATTGTCATGTCGTCATCCCCATGGTGACTACTAATATATACAATATGCTTCAAGATACCAGTTATATATATAAATCTTAGCCGGTCAGAATGTATAGACATTCTGCTATTGCTGCTTGGAAATGAGAAGATAAACCATTGACAACACCTAACATCCAAGGGTTTGGAGGAGAGGAGAGAGAACACTAAAAGGCAGGAAGAAGAGAGTAGGAGGGTGTCAGATGGAAGAGGGTGTCAGAGAGGAGGGTGGTGTCAGAAAGAGGAGGAGGAGGGTATCAGAAAGAGGAGGAGGGTGGTATCAGAAAGAGGAGGAGGGTGGTATCAGAAAGAGGGTGGTATCAGAAAGAGGAGGAGGGTGGTATCAGAAAGAGGCGGCAGCAGATGAAGAGGAGTACATGAGATGAGTGAATGTGCATTGAACAGACAAACAGAGCACATGGACGGACCGGAGAGGAGTAGAAGGAACTCAACCATAGGCTAACATAGGATAGGTGAGAGCTAACAGCCAGTAGAAGGAACTCAACCATAGGCTAACATAGGATAGGTGAGAGCTTACAGCCAGTTGACTGGTATGACAGTCAGGTGAACTGAACAGAACAGTCAATGACATGGCGTACAGTACACTCAACAACCCCGGGATTGAAGGGGAGGCCAGGAGAAGCTGTGCAGGCTGAGGGGCCGGCTGACCAGCCAGCAGGGGAGAACAGCGAGAGCCTGGAGGCAATAGGACCACCAACATTACAGCTCCACTTCCTAGAATCTGGTCCCAGTACTGGGCCCACGTCCTCCCATGTAGCTAGGCCTGTTAGATAGAATCTGGTCCCAGTACTGGGCCCACATCCTCCCATGTAGCTAGGCCTGTTAGATAGAATCTGGTCCCAGTACTGGGCCCCTGTCCTCCCATGTAGCTAGGCCTGTTAGTCACAGTGAATATGGCAGCACAGCACACATTATATCAGGATCCCCTCATGGAGGAGACGCACTAGCCTGGTACCCTAGGAGTTGTCAAGACGGCACAAATATACCAGGCTAGAGAAGTCTTGCTGTAGCAGCCACACTTGGGACAAATAGAGGATTGAGGAAACCAGGGTTAACATCACCACCACCACCCGCAGTTCCCTCTAGCACCCTTGTACAAGTCCAGTCAGATCAGAACACATGTTGGGGTCTCAGTGTAGCTTGAAGACACGAAGACAATTTAAAACATTGTATAAGAAAAATGTAAAACAGGTTTAAAAATCTGCCTATAAACTTGAAACGTTTCTTAATTATGTTGACTCAATACCGATGTCGAGTAGAGTGTCAAAACCAATTAAAAGCACTGAGAGATTCTATCTAGTCTTCCACAAAGAGTAGTAACCTAACATCCATTGAGTAGTAACTGAGGGATTCTATCTAGTCTTCCTTGGAGTGCAATAGATGATGTCTGCATCAGGGTATTGTACACTACAGGACAGGGCAGGGGGATATATGCTGATCCATAGATGACTCAGTGACTCTGAGATATAGTCAGTCCTCTTCAAGGGTCTCAAATCATTAACTCGACGCAGTAAGTTCAGGCATTCTGTCTGACAATATGGTGCTTGTCAAGAGGTGTATAATGAAAGGAGGTGGATGGGACAGTCTTGTGTACGTGAGAGTCTGGGGCTATAACAGCTCTCTGAGGTACCCCACACCACAGGACTGGGACCATATCGCTGTGAGAGTCTGGGGCTATAACAGCTCTCTGAGGTACCCCACACCACAGGACTGGGACCATATCGCTGTGAGAGTCTGGGGCTATACAGCTCTCTGAGGTACCCCACACCACAGGACTGGGACCATCGCTGTGAGAGTCTGGGGCTATACAGCTCTCTGAGGTACCCCACACCACAGGACTGGGACCATCGCTGTGAGAGTCTGGGGCTATACAGCTCTCTGAGGTACCCCACACCACAGGACTGGGACCATCGCTGTGAGAGTCTGGGGCTATACAGCTCTCTGAGGTACCACCACACCACAGGACTGGGACCATCGCTGGGACCATCGAGTCTGGGGCTAGACAGCTCTCTGAGGTACCCCACACCACAGGACTGGGACCATATTGCTGTGAGAGTCTGGGGCTATACAGCTCTCTGAGGTACCCCACACCACAGGACTGGGACCATATCGCTGTGAGAGTCTGGGGCTACACAGCTCTCTGAGGTACCCCACACCACAGGACTGGGACCATATCGCTGTGAGAGTCTGGGGCTACACAGCTCTCTGAGGTACCCCAGGGACCATCGCTGTGAGAGTCTGGGGCTATAATAGCTCTCTGAGGTACCCCACACCACAGGACTGGGACCATATCGCTGTGAGAGTCTGGGGCTATAACAGCTCTCTGAGGTACCCCACACCACAGGACTGGGACCATATCGCTGTGAGAGTCTGGGGCTATAACAGCTCTCTGAGGTACCCCACACCACAGGACTGGGACCATATCGCTGTGAGAGTCTGGGGCTTTAACAGCTCTCTGAGGTACCCCACACCACAGGACTGGGACCATATCGCTGTGAGAGTCTGGGGCTATAACAGCTCTCTGAGGTACCCCACACCACGGGACTGGGACCATCATTGTACCCTTTGGCTTTTCTAGTAATGTCATCCCCCCCGTTAAAACAAGGCATAATGCTTCAGAACACAATAACATATTGGAGGTTTATAAATGACTTGGTTCAGAGTCCACACCTAGTAACAATTATAATAATAATAATTATATGTATATATATATATATATATATATATATATACTATTTACAGACTCAAAAAATGCCATGCTGCAGCTTTTCGTTCAAATTATAAAAACCTCCAATTAGGTATTAAAATAACAATAGCACTTTGTTTTGAATCTTTCCGTGGATATAATGTCTGGAACGTGTTTTCTCTGCCTGGTTTCCTTTCCATCGACTAGCACAGTGAACGTGTGTTACCTACAAACACGTTGTGGAAGCTTTAGAGGAGGTTTCATGCAGGAAAGTCACAATCAGTCTTGAAGTCGGTGCCACTACTAAGGCTATAGTTACACCAAACAAAGTCTCTCAATGTTCTTAAAAAAAAAACGAAAAATAAAAAAACAACCCATGGACAAGGAAGGAAAAACAGACGACAGAAAAATCCTCCTCTTTTTTTTCTTCTTCAGTTTTTGTTGTTCTTCGTAACGGGAAATGTTTGGAGGAGCGGAGATCGAGTTCCTCTGACTGACAGACCGCTCTGTAACTACGTCCTGTTCCTGTGTCCTAGGCAACTTCCTGCGTCCCCATTGGTCGGTTACAGTTGCTTGTCGCTTTCCTTCTTCAGCCGGCTAAAACACAAACGAAACAAACACGCGTTAGCATCACCACCAATTGTATAGAAATATATCAGAAAGTCCCTGCACCACTACCAAGATTTATACACCGATATTCTCACAGGTGGTATTGTATTACAAGTTGGTCACAAGCTGGAAAATCTGGAACAAAGCCGCTGAAATCCTTGTACAAGCGTGCATTTAACAATTTTAGAATTCACCACATCAGTAAAATTGCAAATAAACATAATATGCCAAATTTGGATAATGGTCTATATAATTTGTCCAATGCGAAAACAGACAGACTTGCTCCACCAGCCCATATACAACAGTGACTACATTCAGTCTATCTATATATATATATATATATATATATATATATATATATATATATATATATATATATATATATATATATATATATATATATATATATAGACCCTATAGGCTCACACTCTGAAAATGCAAAGTGCAGAGTAACTTCTTAAGGTAAAACATCACTTGCCATCAGGTTTTTCTGTAAAAGGAGTCCATTTCTGGAACTCGAGATCACTTGAAACGTCTGCATGATCTTACAGAAATCACACAAATGAAAATCTTTTTAAATTAGCAACAAGAATTTATAACCACAGATGAACCATTTTATATTATGTTGAATATTTGTTCTGTAAATCTCATTTAATATAATTATTCTTATTGTAAAAGTCCATCTAAGGACTGTTGGCTGTCTAGAGTAGTCTTTTACCTCTTATTGTAAAAGTCCATCTAAGGACTGTTGGCTGTCTAGAGTAGTCTTTTACCTCTTATTGTAAAAGTCCATCTAAGGACTGTTGGCTGTCTAGAGTAGTCTTTTACCTCTTATTGTAAAGTCCATCTAAGGACTGTTGGCTGTCTAGAGTAGTATTTTACCTCTTATTTTAAAGTCCATCTAAGGACTGTTGGCTGTCTAGAGTAGTCTTTTACCTCTTATTGTAAAAGTCCATCTAAGGACTGTTGGCTGTCTAGAGTAGTCTTTTACCTCTTCTGTCAGTGTGTAGTGAATGTGTTGAAATGTGAACGTGTATTTTGAAGTGTGTGTGTGTGTGTCTCTCTGACCTGTAATAGTCCTCTTGGCCAGGAAGTGGGCCACCGTGCATGTGGTGATGTCCATGCAGCCACTGCTGTTCCATAGCTAGCCGCTGCAGCTCTGCAGACTGGGCATGCATGGCCTGGAGCTGGTGGGCTGCGGACATCTGGGGAGGAAGGTCCCGGGGGTACGGAGTACCTGGAGACAGCAACACAACAGGATCAGGCCACAGGCTTGACTGCCAATAGAGATGCCACTGGTGGATAAATCCCTTGTCACACTATGGAGTCGACCCAGACGAAACTGCTCTGACTCGGATACATCACATCACCAAAGGTATGTGGACACCTGTTCGTCGAGCATCTCATTCCAAAATCATGGGCATTAATATAAGGTTGGTCCCCCCTCGCTTTGCTGCTATAACAGCCTCCACTCTTCTGGGAAGGCTTTCCACGAGATGTTGGAACATTGCCGCTATAACAGCCTCCACTCTTCTGGGAAGGCTTTCCACTAGATGTTGGAACATTGCCGCTATAACAGCCTCCACTCTTCTGGGAAGGCTTTCCACTAGATGTTGGAACATTGCTGCTATAACAGCCTCCACTCTTCTGGGAAGGCTTTCCACTAGATGTTGGAACATTGCCGCTATAACAGCCTCCACTCTTCTGGGAAGGCTTTCCACTAGATGTTGGAACATTGCCGCTATAACAGCCTCCACTCTTCTGGGAAGGCTTTCCACTAGATGTTGGAACATTGCTGCTATAACAGCCTCCACTCTTCTGGGAAGGCTTTCCACTAGATGCTGGAACATTGCTGCTATAACAGCCTCCACTCTTCTGGGAAGGCTTTCTACTGCCATTCAGCCACGAGAGCATTAGTGAGGTCGAGCACTGATGTTGAAGCATGATTCTTCACGCTACAGAACAAGTTTGTTACACCATTTCATGAAGCTCCCGACAAACAATTATTTTGCTGACGTTGTTTCCAGAGGCAGTTTGGACCTCTGTAGTGAGTGTTGCAACCGACAGACAGACTCTTTTTTTACAAGCTACACGCTTCAGCAGTCCCCAGTCCCGTTCGGTGAGCTTGTGTGGCCTACCACTTCGCAGCTGAGCCGTTGTTGCTCCTAGACGTTTCCACTTCACAATAACAGCACTTACAGTTGACTGGGGGAAGCTCTAGCAGGGCAGACATTTGACAAACTGACTTGTTGGAAAGGTGGCATCCTATGACGGTGCCACGTTGAAAGTCGCTGAGCTCTTCAGTAAGGCCATTATACTGCCAATGTTTGTCTATGGAGATTGCATGGCGGTGTGCTCGATTTTATACGCCTGTCAGAAACAGGTGTGGCTGAAAGAGTTTGAAGGGGTGTCCACATACCTTTATATATATATCAAGTATTTTCTTTTGACATTGTCCTTTGAAGCCCTATTCTAGCAACTATGATTTGTGTGATGCCAGTTCAGTACGACTCGGCTCAGTACGACTCGGCTCAGTACGACTCGGCTCAGTACGACTCGGCTCAGTACAGTGAAAATAAGATCGGACATTGATATGCTCTAGATTGTTCTTACCGAAGACCGGGTGTCGCAGCATCTCATGTTCGTGTGGGTTCTGTCCCAGGAGGGGGTTGGGGATTGCGCCGGGCGGGTAGGGGAAGCGGGCGAGGTGGGGGCCTCCTGCCAGGGGGTCTACGAGGGGGTGCCCCCCCGAACCTGGAGGGCACACAAGACATTCACCACCGCCTGCACAGAGTCAGAACACCAAAAGGTCAGTGTACAATTATACATACAGTTTATCATGATACATGACACAGTAGTAACCTGACACCTAGATAGTAGCAGTAACCTGGCACCCAGATAGTAGCAGTAACCTGACACCCAGATAGTAGCAGTAACCTGACACCCAGATAGTAGCAGTAACCTGACACCCAGATAGTAGCAGTAACCTGACACCCAGATAGTAGCAGTAACCTGACACCCAGAGAGGAGTAGTAACCTGACAGATAGTAGTAACCTAACAGATAGTAGTAACCTGACACCCAGATAGTAGTAACCTGACAGATAGGTTACTACTATCTGGGTGTCAGGTTACTGCTACTATCTGTTAGGTTACTACTATCTGGGTGTCAGGTTAACCTAACAGATAGTAGTAGTAACCTGACACCCAGATAGTAGTAACCTGACACCCAGATAGTGGTAACCTGATACCCAGATAGTAGTAACCTGACACCCAGATAGTAGTAACCTAACAGATAGTAGCAGTAACCTGACACCCAGATAGTAGTAACCTGACACCCAGATAGTAGTAACCTGATACCCAGATAGTAGTAACCTGACACCCAGATAGTAGTAACCTGAAACCCAGATAGTAGTAACCTGACACCCAGATAGTAGTAACCTAACACCCAGATAGTAGTAGTAACCTGACACCCAGATAGTAGTAACCTGACACCCAGATAGTAGTAACCTGATACCCAGATAGTAGTAACCTGACACCCAGATAGTAGTAACCTGACACCCAGATAGTAGTAACCTGACACCCAGATAGTAGTAACCTGACACCCAGATAGTAGTAACCTGACACCCAGATAGTAGTAACCTGACACCCAGATAGTAGTAACCTGACACCCAGATAGTAGTAACCTGAAACCCAGATAGTAGTAACCTGACACCCAGATAGTAGTAACCTAACCTAGTACAACCCAGATAGTAGTAGTAACCTGACACCCAGATAGTAGTAACCTGACACCCAGATAGTAGTAACCTGATACCCAGATAGTAGTAACCTGACACCCAGATAGTAGTAACCTGACACCCAGATAGTAGTAACCTGACACCCAGATAGTAGTAACCTGACACCCAGATAGTAGTAACCTGACACCCAGATAGTAGTAACCTGACACACCCAGATAGTAGTAACCTGACACCCAGATAGTAGTAACCTGACACCCAGATAGTAGTAACCTGACACCCAGATAGTCGTAACCTGACACCCAGATAGTAGTAACCCCAGATAACCTGAGATAGTAGTAGTAACCTGACACCCAGATAGTAGTAACCTGACACCCAGATAGTAGTAACCTGATACCCAGATAGTAGTAACCTGACACCCAGATAGTAGTAACCTGACACCCAGATAGTAGTAACACCCAGATAGTAGTAACACCCAGATAGTAGTAACCTGATACCCAGATAGTAGTAACCTGACACCCAGATAGTAGTAACCTGACACCCAGATAGTAGTAACCTGACACCCAGATAGTAGCAGTAACCTGACACCCAGATAGTAGTAACCTGACACCCAGATAGTAGTAACCTGATACCCAGATAGTAACCTGCAGTAACCTGACACCCAGATAGTAACCTGCAGTAACCTGACACCCAGATAGTAGCAGTAACCTGACACCCAGATAGTAGCAACCTGACACCCAGATAGTAGCAACCTGACACCCAGATAGTAGCAACCTGACACCCAGATAGAGTAGTAGTAACCTGACACCCAGAGAGTAGTAGTAACCTGACACCCAGATAGTAGACACCCAGATAGTAACCTGACACCCAGATAGTAGTAGTAACCTGACACCCAGATAGTAGTAGTAACCTGACACCCAGATAGTAGTAGTAACCTGACACCCAGATAGTAGTAACCTGACACCCAGATAGTAGTAGTAACCTGACACCCAGATAGTAGTAGTAACCTGACACCCAGATAGTAGCAGTAACCTGACACCCAGATAGTAGTAACCTGACAGATAGTAGTAACCTGACACACAGATAGCAGTAACCTGACAGATAGTAGTAACCTGACACCCAGATAGTAGTAACCTGACACCCAGATAGTAGTAACCTAACAGATAGTAGTAATCTAACAGATAGTAGTAACCTGACACCCAGATAGTAGTAACCTGACAGATAGTAGTAACCTAACACCCAGATAGTAGTAACCTAACACCCAGATAGTAGTAACCTAACACCCAGATAGTAGTAACCTGACACCCAGATAGTAGTAGTAACCTGACACCCAGATAGTAGTAGTAACCTGACACCCAGATAGTAGTAGTAACCTGACACCCAGATAGTAGTAGTAACCTGACACCCAGATAGTAGTAGTAACCTGACACCCAGATAGTAGTAGTAACCTGACAACCAGATAGTAGTAGTAACCTGACACCCAGATAGTAGTAGTAACCTGACACCCAGATAGTAGCAGTAACCTGACACCCAGATAGTAGCAGTAACCTGACACCCAGAGAGGAGTAGTAACCTGGCCCAGATAGCAGTAACCTGACACCCAGATAGTAGTAGTAACCTGACACCCAGATAGTAGTAGTAACCTGACACCCAGATAGTAGTAGTAACCTGACACCCAGATAGTAGCAGTAACCTGACACCCAGATAGTAGCAGTAACCTAACACCCAGATAGTAGTAGTAACCTGGCCCAGATAGCAGTAACCTGACACCCAGAGAGGAGTAGTAACTCGACCCAGATAGCAGTAACTATCCAGTCTATGGGTGTCTCTGAATGTCCTTGAGTGGCCCAGACAGAGCCTGGATTTGAACCCGATCGAACATCTCTGGGGAGACCTGAAAATAGCTGTGCAGCAACGCTCCCCTTCCAACCTGACAGAGCTTGAGAGGATCTGCAGAGAAGAATGGGAGGAACTCCCCAAATACAGGTGTGCCAAGCGTGTAGCGTCAGACCCAAGAAGACTCGGGCTGTATTCACTGCTTTAACAAAGTACTGAGTAAAGGGTCTGAATATTTCATAATTTTTTAAAATCCAAAATCCATTTTAGAATAAGGCTGTGTAACGTAACAAAATGTGGAAAAAGTGAAGGGGTCTGAATACTTTCCGAATGCACTGTGTATATATGTATATATATATTATAAGGGCATGCTACAGCTGCTAGGGATCCACAGATCCCATTAGAGGTTATAGTCATCAAGGCGTACCAAATACAAAGGCCAATCAACTGGGCTAGCAACAAAGTCATTAAGAAAATAGCTATTGAAAACGCCATATTTGCGTACAGCATTGTTTTTAAAATCAGAAAAGAAGTGATGCTAAAGTTGTGATATAAACGCTTCACTAGAAGTTGCCAAATAAACGTAAAACTTGATGTTAATCTCGTAAGAAATGTTTCTGTATGGCCAGGTGTGTCACCTTGGTGCAGGGAGTCCTGCTGGTGAAGGTGCAGGTGTGAGTGGATGTGGGAGTGCTGGTGGTGATGAGGCGTGATGTTGAACATCTGAAGCCTGGCGATCGGGTCGTTGGCCACCGCCGCCATCCTCTCGGCGTGCAGCCTCTCCGCCGCCAGCCGCTCCGGGTAGCTCATGTCTGGTCTGAGCTGGGGTCCCGCGGCCAACGCCAAACGCTCCCTCTCCAAGGGGTTGAGACCTGGGTGGAAGGAAGCGAAGGGGTGTGGTCCCGCCATGGAAGGTAAGGAGATGGCCCCGTGTCGGGCGAAGTGCTCCATGGGGTTCGCCGAGGGGTGCATGCCTTCTAGTTCTGGGGGTTTGTGTTCGAACCCAGGCTTCATCCGCTCTCTCAGCTCCCTCTCCCTCATCTCTCTCTCCCTCATCTCCCGCTCTCGCAGCTCGCGCTCCCGCATGCCCGGGTCGGCGTTGTAGAGGCCAGGCATGTGATAGGCCATCAGGGGGTCGTTGGGGTTGAGGGAGACGAAGAAGGGGTGGTTCCTATTGGTCGGGGACATGACGTGGGGGCGGGCGTACTCGCTGAGGGTGCGCAGGGCGGGCGTGTCGGGCCCGATGTAAGGGGGCACCGCGGCGATGGAGGTAGGGGGGCCATCGAAGGGAGGACGCATGTGGGCGGAGCCACCCATCTGGGGGTCACCCATACGGCCGTCGTGACACGAACTGGAGGCTTTCTGGAACAAATAGATATGTACAGAGGTTACACACACACTGGGAGGTTATTACATGTTATAAAGGGGGGATAACGTGTAATAAGGGTACAGGTTGTAAAGTGGTTGTAACAGGTTATAACAGGTTGTAAGGTGGTTATAATAGCTTGTAAAACATTATGCGGTTACAATATGTTGTAAGCTTGGAACAGGTTATAAGGTGATTATAATAGGTTGTAACGGGTTATAAGGTGATTATAATAGGTTGTAACGGGTTATAAGGTGCACGTCACTACTTCACAGGAGCGCCGTCTGAATGTAAACATAATATTTTATTAAATTGCAATTTTTGGGGGGCAGAAAGGCCTTCTGGGACATGTGAACTTTCATGAGCCTTAATAACAAACTTGTATACCATCTGTAAATACGAATAAAATTGTTAAATTACGAGCCTAGATGGTTTAGCCACAGAACAAGCAGGCAACCTTCCTGATAGTCATGATTGGCTGAGATAATGAGTGTGCTGGACATGCCGAGAGATGAGTTCGGATTGGCCATGTAGCATGCTTCTGTCTATAATATGAGCTGTAGGTATATGTAGGTATTCCTTTCTAACGCAGATTTAAAAAAAGATTTCACACAGTAGAACTGCATAAGTGTTGCTCTCCACTTTCTGGAAGACCCAGTTTTGAAATCAGTGGAATTAGAGTATGATAGCTAAGGAGCTGGAGAAAATTCTGGCGTTTGATTGCAAATATGCAGACGGAGACAAAAAGAGAACACAGAAGGCTGTTGTATAAAACAGCTGTCTACGGATTACATCTTCAAACTAAGGGCAACCATGACATCTGTGACAGAGAGGGAGAAGCATCCATCCATGTATACGATGGGTAAGAGACTCTAGCTAGCTACATATCCAGATATTAAACGTTTCTAATTTTGTCAAAAAGTCATTTTAATTTCAAGTTCAAGTATACTGCTAGCTAGCTAATGTGACGTGTATGATCTGCATAGTAATATTATAGTAATATTATTTATATCTCAGAGCCATTTGCATTGCCAGTTATAGACTAATGTTAGCTAGTTGGAACAGTAGTGGAGAGGGTAGTAAGTTTTAAGTTCCTCGGCATACACATCACGGACAAACTGAATTGGTCCACTCACACAGACAGCATCGTGAAGAAGGCGCAGCAGCGCCTCTTCAACCTCAGGAGGCTGAAGAAATTCGGCTTGTCACCAAAAGCACTCACAAACTTCTACAGATGCACAATCGAGAGCATCCTGGCGGGCTGTATCACCGCCTGGTACGGCAACTGCTCCACCCACAACCGTAAGGCTCTCCAGAGGGAAGTGAGGTCTGCACAACGCATCACCGGGGGCAAACTACCTGCCCTCCAGGACACCTACACCACCCGATGTCACAGGAAGGCCATAAAGATCATCAAGGACAACAACCACCCGAGCCACTGCCTGTCCACCCCGCTATCATCCAGAAGGCGAGGTCAGTACAGGTGCATCAAAGCTGGGACCGAGAGACTGAAAAACAGCTTCTATCTCAAGGCCATCAGACTTTTAAACAGCCACCACTAACATTGAGTGGCTGCTGCCAACACACTGACTCAACTCCAGCCACTTTAATAATGGGAATTGATGGGAAATGATGTAAAATATATCACTAGCCACTTTAAACAATGCTACCTAATATAATGTTTACATACCCTACATTATTCATCTCATATGTATACATATATACTGTACTCTATATCATCTACTGCATCCTTATGTAATACATGTATCACTAGCCACTTTAACTATGCCACTTTGTTTACATACTCATCTCATATGTATATACTGTACTCGATACCATCTACTGTATCTTGCTATGCTGCTCTGTACCATCACTCATTCATATATCTTTATGTATATATTCTTTATCCCCTTACACTGTGTATAAGACAGCAGTTTTGGAATTATTAGTTAGATTACTTGTTGGCTATTACTGCATTGTCGGAACTAGAAGCACAAGCATTTCGCTACACTCGCATGAACATCTGCTAACCATGTGTATGTGACAAATAAAATTTGATTTGATTTGATAGTTATAGCCTAATGTTAGCTAGCTAACATTGAACCTGGTTGATTAGCTACCTTCAGATTCATGCAGGGTAGTAACATTATGAGTTGGGATTATGGTTCATTGTTTAGCTAGCTAGCTGCTAGCTACATGTTTAAACAAAAGACTCCACTATGCAAGTAACCATTTCAATAGAATGTCAATGATGTCACTGCGACAACTGTCGATAGACGTGGCTGGTAAATTCGCTCTGGCTATCTACTCCGATTTCAGAGCACTCGTCTGTGTGCCAGAGCGCAGAATAACTGACACATTTACGAAAACGCTCAATACCCGTTGAAGATGGCCGGTGTCCGTAAACGTGCTCTCTGAACGCTTCGAGAGCGGAGCGCTCTGCATTTACGAGCGTCAATCTGACAACGCTCTGAGTTTACGAACACCCAGAGCACACTCTGGCACTCCAGATTAAATTTACAAACACACCTGTAGTATAAACCAGCCTTTAGTCTTGAAATCTTTGATTGTTTAGCACATGGCCTCACATGTGAATCCTTAAAGAGATGGGTGTGGCTAAAGCTGAGGATGTGAACGTTGCTGAACGGGTGTAGACAAAGAAGAGCTCTCCAGTAGGTGTACCAAAAACATTCAAGGGCCACTTTCTCAAAAGGGAGGTTACAAGTTTATCAACTTTCAAAGCAGAATTACTTTCCCATTGTTCTTCAACTGTAGTGTATGATGTACCATTTTGTAGCTCAGAGTCTCTACTTTTATCCAACTGTAAAAAACACCATTTAACATGTTGCTACATAAGACCTAATCTAGCTAGTCGGTCACAAATACTCTAGTACGAATGAGAAACATAGGAGGTTTTCGAACAAAATGTGGTTTCAATTCCCAGTGTGAAGTTGAGAGACAAAATACACCAAACCCTCACCACAGCTCTCTCCTGTTCCTTCTCTCTTTCCCGTTCTCTCTCTCGTTCCTTCTCCCTCTCCTTCTCCTCCCGGGCTTTCTGCTCAGCCTCCCTCTTGACCCGCTCCAGCGCCTCTTCTCTCTTCTTGGCCAGTTTAGAAGCAGCCAGAGGAGTAAAGTAGAAGTCTGTTCTAGCACACGTGTTGTACCCACGGTCCAGGTGCTTGTAGAACCTAGGAGACACACAAAGGGAAAACAATGTTAATATATAGTAAGGATGTAGAGTTTGGCTAAAAATACTTAATGGAAATACACATTAATATATAGTAAGGATGTAGAGTTTGGCTAAAAATACTTAATGGAAATACACATTAATATATAGTAAGGATGTAGAGTTTGGCTAAAAATACTTAATGGAAATACACATTCATATTCCAGGATTCCCAGCTGGCTAACATCACACTTCTCAAAAGACTCATACGACTTGTAAACATGAGTCATTAACATTCTACTTGAACACCTTGCCTTAAAATCTGTAAATCATGAATGATAAAAAAAAATACATTAGCATAGAAAATGTGCTAAATGCATCAAAATGGCAAGCATCTTCAACAGACATGGGATGTAGTTTATTATCTGATTAGAAACAAAGATCCTGTCTACCTCTATCAACAGACATGGGATGTAGTTTATTATCTGATTAGAAACAAAGATCCTGACTACTATCAACAGACATGGGATATAGTTTATTACCTGATTAGAAACAAAGATCCTGTCTACCTCTATCAACAGACATGGGATGTAGTTTATTATCTGATTAGAAACAAAGATCCTGACTACTATCAACAGACATGGGATATAGTTTATTACCTGATTAGAAACAAAGATCCTGACTACTCTATCAACAGACATGGGATATAGTTTATTATCTGATTAGAAACAAAGATCCTGACTACTATCAACAGACATGGGATATAGTTTATTATCTGATCAGAAACAAAGATCCTGACTACCTCTATCAACAGACATGGGATATAGTTTATTATCTGATTAGAAACAAAGATTGTTTGGTTTGCTGATTATTCAACAGTCTCTCTATTCTAACCACTCCATGTATCTGATTAGAAACAAAGATCCTGACTACCATTAACAGATCCCGGGATACCCCCGTTTATTATCCTGCCTACCCCCTGAAACAAAGATCCTGTCTACTACCCCTGATTAGAAACAAAGATCCTGTTAACAGATCCTTTATTATCTGATTAGAAACAAAGATCCTGCCTACCCCCTGTTCAACAGACCTCTATAGTTTATTAACAGATCCTGTCTACACCCATTAACAGATCCTGTCTACCCCCATTAACAGATCCTGTCTACCCCCATTAACAGATCCTGTCTACCCCCATTAACAGATCCTGTCTACCTCTAACAGTGCATGTGTGTTCTGGCAGTGTGTGCGCGCGCGTCAGGTCATACCGTGCTGATTGGCTGGCATGGCTGGGCGTGTTGACGACGGTAGGCTCGGGGGAGGGGCTCCGAGGAGGGGGCGGAGGGCTCTCGGGCTCCTCTGATTCGTCGAGAGGTTCCTCCTTGATGTGTACAGGTGGGACGGAGGGACCTGGGCAGGCGGAGCCGATGGAGGCTGGGAGGGGCATGGAGATGGAGGAAGAGGGGGGCTGGAGGCCTGCTGGTAGACAGGAGGATGAGGAGGGGGGAGGACAGCCAGAGGAGGAGAGGGGCAGGACAGGGGCGAAGGGGTGAGGAGGGAACATGGGACTGTTGGGGTGTGTTGGGGTGGGAGGACGGTGATGGTCCAGAAAGGGGAAGAGGAGGAGGGTGATGCTGGCTGCCTCTCTCTCACTCTGAAAGGGGGAGATTCTGGGACTGGGTGAGGACAGGGGGCTGGGCTGGTGGAGGCTGGAGCTGCTGGCCTGGGCCCTGGGGCATGAGCTGGAGGGGAGGAGGGTGGGCAGGAGGAGGGTGGTGGGCGGACAGGGAGGAAAGGGGCTTGAGGGCGGGTGGAGGGGGCAGGTTGGAGGGCATCTGGGGGAAGGGGGCGCTGAGAGGTGTGGAGGCCCGTGTTTGTGAGACTGAGGGTCGCGGTTGGGCATGTGGGGGATGGGTGTGGTGGGAGGGGGCTTGATGTGGGGCATGGACATGGAAGGGGCGGGGTGTAGGGGCTGCTCGCGGTGCGGCTGATTGGACGAGCCACCCTGGGACGACGATGATTGGCTGGGGGGCGTGTGGGCCCTGTGAGACGGCTGCTGCGATTGACTGAGAGGGAGCGGGGAGGGCGGGACCTGAGACTGGGGGCCCAATGGGAAGCTCTGAGGGGGCAGGGAGTGGTGGTGGGGCAGGTGAGAGGGGCCAGTTTGTAGTGGGTGCGGCATGGATGATGGGTGGGGCAGCGGGCCGTGGAACGTGCTCGGTAGCGACTGGGTGGAGCCTGGCGGTCCTGGGGGTGGAACCTGAGACAACCCCTGCTGCGGAGAATGAGGCGAGGGGGAGGGCCGCCGCTGTGGGTGGATGGATGCCCCTGATTGGTTGAGAGAGAGGGGGCCGGTCTGTTGGGGCATGGAAGGCGGTATAGGCAGTGGAAGAGAAGTGGGGGGTGCGGAGGAGGGTGGGACCTGGGGGACCAGTGAGGGGGCTGAGGAGGACGTGGAAGGTAATGGAGGGGTGGTGGAACGGCCACCCGAGGTCCCTGGCTGACAGGACTGGATAACCGGAGGGTGCTGTGACTGCCCCTCTCTCTCCCTCTCTCTCTCTTGTCTCTGCAGTAGGAGCAGCTGCTGCTGGGCGGAGGAGTCCGAAGTCACTCTCCCCGTCTCGGGGGCTGGGGATGGAGGGCGAGGAGCTGCGGTTATCCTGGTCGATGTCTTTAGCGTCACTGCTACACTCCTCGTTGACGCTGTGCCCATCGGAGCTCTCGCCCTCGCCCTCGCCTTCGCCCTCTCCCTCGCATTCTGACGGCGAGTCGGACCGACCCAGCTCCTGTGGAACAGGGAAGAGAGCAGTGAATTCCATACCACAATGGTTGTCATCATGAACACATCTCCTTACACTCGGGAGAATAAATGTCCGGGAAGAGAACAAAAAGGCTTGGTATAAGCACTGTAATAACATATAGGGGCCCGTATCTAAAGCATTAGAGATTGCTGATCTAGGATCAGGTCCTCCTGTTCATATCATTTTATTCATTTTGTGCAAATCAGGCCCTGGCCTTTTAGTCATTTCAATAATGCAGCCCAACCCCAGACATTACACTATTCCCCAACACAGCCCAACCCCAGACATTAGACATTATTCCAGAATACAGCCCAACCCCAGATATTAAGACAATATTCCAGAATACAGCTCAACCCCAGACATTAAGACACTATTCCAGAATACAGCCCAACCCCAGACAATAGACATTATTCCTCAACACAGCACCACCCCAGACATTAGACACTATTCCAGAATACAGCCCAACCCGCAGAAATTAGACAATATTCCAGAATACAGCCCAACCCGCAGAAATTAGACAATATTCCAGAATACAGCCCAACCCCAGACATTACACTGGAAGGCTCAACACAGCCCAACCCCAGACATTGACACTGGGACCTGGGGGACACAGCCCAACCCCAAACATTAGACACTACAGCGTCTTGCAAAAGTATTCATCCCACTTGGCAGTTTTCCTATTTTGTGGCATTACAACCTGTAATTTAAATCAATTTTAATTTGTATTTTGTGTAATGGACATAATTTAAAAAATAACTTGCTTCAAAAAAAGTGACCAAAGATAACCCTGAAGGAGTGGCAAAGCTCCACAGTGGAGTTCGAAGTATCTGTCCATAGGGCCACTTTAAGCCGTACACTCCACAGAGCTGGGCTTTATGGAAGAGTGGCCAGAAAAAAAGCCATTGCTTAAAGAAAAAGACTCCCCAAATATATGGAAGAAGGTACTCTGGTCAGACTAAAATTGAGCTTTTTGGCCAGCAAGAAAAACGCTATGTCTGGCGCAAACCCAACATCTCTCAACACCCCGAGAACAACATCCCCACTGTGAAGCATGGTGGTGGCAGCATCATAATGTGGAGATGTTTTTCAGCGGCAGGGACTGGGAAACTGGTCAGAATTGAAGGAATGATGGATGCTAAATACAGGGAAATTCTTGAGGGAAACCTGTTTCAGTCTTCCAGAGATTTGAGACTGGGACGGAGGTTCACCTTCCAGCAGGACAATGACCCTAAGCACACTGCTGAAGCAACACTCGAGTGGTTTAAGGGGAAACATTTAAATGTCTTGGAATGGCCTTGTCAAAGCCCAGATCTCAATCCAATTGAGAATCTGTGGTATGACTTAAAGATTGCTGTACACCAGCGGAACCCACCCAACTTGAAGGAGCTGGAGCAGTTTTGCCTTGAAGAATGGGCAAAAATCCCAGTAGCTAGATGTGCCAAGCTTATAGAGACATACCCCAAGAGGCTTGCAGCTGTAATTGCTACAAAAGGTGACTCTACAAAGTATTGACTTTATGGGGGGGGTGAATAGTTATGCACGTTCAAGTTCTGTTTTTTGTTGTTGTTGGTTCTTCAAAGTGGTAGGAATGTGTTGTGTAAATGTGTTGTGTAAATCAAATGATAAACACCCCCCCCAAAAAAAAATCTATTTCAATTCCAGGTTGTAAGGCAACAAAATAAGAAAAATACCAAGGGGGGTGAATACTTTCGCAAGCCACTGTATTCCAGACATTAGACACGATTCCTCAACACACACAGCTACCCAACAGACACTGGTTTGAGATGTACTAGTTAAGTCACCTGGGTCTTGGACTTTTTGGCACTTGTCCTGTTGTCTGTGTCCTCTGTGTCTGAGGCTCCTCCCTTCTCTCTCTGGCGTTTGGCACTCTTCATAGGAGACTCCTCCTTAATCTTCTGATGACAATCAATCAATCAATCATCCATCATATCATACTGATATTGTCATTTCCCAATCAGGCTTTCATACATATTCACCTGGTATAGAATCTGAATGATAGGGAGGACCTAAACACTAATGCGCCTGTGTGTGAGTCAATAAGTGTGTATGTATGTACAGTTGAAGTCAGAAGTTTACATAAAGCTTAGCCAAATATATTTAAACTCCGTTTTTCACAATTCCTGACATTTAATCCTAGTAAAAAATCCCTGTCTCAGGTCAGTTAGGATCACCACTTTATTTTAAGAATGTGAAATGTCAGAATAATAGTAGAGAGAATGATTTATTTAAGCTTTTATTTCTTTCATCACATTCCCAGTGGGTCAGAAGTTTACATACACTCAATTTGTATTTGGTAGCATTACCTTTAAATTGTTTAACTTGGGTCAAACGTTTCGGGTAGCCTTCCACAAGCTTCCCACAATAAGTTGGGTGAATTATGGCCCATTCCTCCTGATAGAGCTGGTGTAACTGAGTCAGGTTTGTAGGCCTCCTTACTTGCACACGCTTTTCCAGTTCTGCCCACAAATTTTCTATGGGATTGAGGTCAGGGCTTTGTGATGGCCACTCCAATACCTTGACTTTGTTGTCCTTAAGCCATTTTTCCACAACTTTGGAAGTATACTTGGGGTCATTGTCCATGTGGAAGACCCATTTGCGACCAAGCTTTAACTTCCTGACTGATGCCTTTCAGGTTATGTCGATATAGGACTCGTTTAAATGTGGTTTTGATCATTTTGTACCCGATTCCTCCAGCATTTTCACAAGGTCCTTTGCTGTTGTTCTGGGATTGATTTGCACTTTTCACACCAAAGTACGTTCATGTCTAGGAGACAGAACACGTCTCCTTCCTGAGCGATATGACGGCTGCTTGGTCCCATGGTGTTTATACTTGAGTACTATTGTTTGTACAGATGAACGTGGTACCTTCAGGCGTTTGGAAATTGCTCCCAAGGATGAACCAGACTTGTGGAGGCCTACAATTTTTTTTCTGAGGTTTTGGCTGATTTCTTTTGATTTTCCCATGATGTCAATGAGTTTGAAAGTTGACCTTGAAATACATCCACAGGTACACCTCTAATTGACTCAAATGATGTCAATTAGCCTATCAGAAGCTTCTAAAGCCATGACATCATTTTCTGGA